>NW_025969494.1:5984-14840 GCF_021869965.1 Rhincodon typus | reverse complement strand
TCAGCTTTCCTGCTCCTCTGATGCTGTTTGGCCTGCTGTGTTCATCCAGCTCTACACCTTGTTATATCAGATTCTCCAACATCGGCAGTTCCTACTATCTCTAGATTTACATAGGATATTTGGTTGGCATGGGTGAGTTGGACCAAAGGGTCTGTTTCTATGCTGTACACCTCTATGACTCTACGAGATGCACACAGACAGAGAAACCAGGAGAATGGAATGGAATATTTACAGGAAACAGGGTGTGAGGATATATAGACAACCAGGTTTGTAGTGTATAGCAGTGGCCAGCCTATCCCCAGAAATGGAAACAACCTTCAAGGAAGGGGAGGAAGGAGTCAGAAATGGACCAGGTGAAGGTGAGAGCTGGATGGAAATTTTTCAAATTCCAGACAAGAGAGGGAAGTAACACCAATGATGTTATCGACATACCGGAGAGAGAGTTGTGGTAGAGCCAGGGTAGGACAGAAACAAGGAATGTTCCATGCACCCAGCAAAGACTCAGGTATGACTAGGACACCATGCGGATACCTTTGACTTGAAGAAACTGAGAGGAGTTAAAGGAGAAGGTGTTTAAAGTTAGGATGAGCTCAGTCAGGTGGAGGAGGGCTGTCGTGGATGGGGATGGTACAGGCCTCCTTTCAAGGAAGAAGCAGAGAGCCTTAAGACCATAATTACCACCTTAGGGAGCTGGTACAGATACATCTACTTCCTCCAAATGTTAGAGTAGCACTCCTTGTCCCCAACTATAGAATGTGTGTGACAATAATGAATTGGATGCAGACAAAGGGTTCTGAGGAAGGGTCAATGGACCTGAAACATTAACTCTGAATTTTTTTCTTCACAGATGCTGCCAGACCTGCTGAGCTTTTCCAGCAATTTCTGTTTTTGAACATGAACATTAACTCTTTCAGAAGCCTTAACTTATATAAAATCCTTTACTACCTAATCTATCAAAAAGTCTACCTTGAATGAATTCAATGACGCATCCTCCACTGTTTTCTGGAGAAGAGAATTCTACACAGATAACCCTTGGGGAAATAAATTCTCCTCATCTCTCTGAAAAGGAAGAATTTTTATTTTATACTGTATGCCCTGTGTCTAGTCTCCCCCACAAGAGGAAACATTTTCCTAGTGCCCATCCTTTTCTTCTCAGAATCTTATGCTTCAATGAGATCATCTTTTTTCTTATAAATATAATTGACTTAGACCCAATCTGTTCAAGGGTAAGATTAGCCCTTCATCTTAGAAATGAATCAAATGAACCTTGCTGAACTGATTCTAGACTACGTATATCCATTTACAAGGAACCCAGAACTGTATACAATGCTCCAGATGTGGTCTCACCAGTGTCTCGTGCAGCTGCAATGCAGCTTCACTACATTTATACTCCATTCCCCATGCAATAAATGACAACATTCAATTTGCCTCCCTCATCAGCTGCTGTATTACCATAGGGTTTGTGCTAATCAGGTTCCAGGACACCCAGAGCCCTCAGCACATTAAAGTTCAGCAATCTCTTCCCCACTTAATTTGTATACTGCTTTTCTATTCTTCCTGGCAAAGTGGATAATTTCAGATCTTCCCACATTACACTCCATTTTGCCAAATTTCTGCCTGGTCACCTAACTTATCTATATTCCTTTGTAGACTCTTCTCCTCTTGCCAGCTTACCTTCTTACCAACATTGGCATTACTGGGGAAGTTTGCTACCATACATTTGTTTCCCTCATCCAAATTGTTGATATTGACAGTAAACAGCTGAGGCCCCAACACTGATCCTTGTAGCAGTCCACTGTAGTCATAATCATAGAGTCCTACAGCATGGAGACAGGCCCTTCAGCCCAAAAGGGTCCATGCTGACCAAAATATCCATCCATACTAACCCCATTTCCCTGCACTTGGCCCATATCCTTCTAACCCTTTCCTATCTATGTATTCATCCAAATGTCTTTAAATGTTGTTCATGTACCTGCCTCAACCACTTCTGCTGGCAGCTCATTCTATACGCGTACCACACTCTGCGTAAAAAAGTTGCCCCTCAGGCTCCTATGTATTCTTTCCCCTCTTACCTTACACTGATGCCCTCTAGCCCTCAATTCCCTAACCCTGGGAAAACAACTGAGGGTATTCACCCTATCCATGCTTCTGATGATTTTATACACTTCTTTAAGATTCCCCCTCAGTCTCCTATGCTCTAAAGAAGAGTCCTAGCTAGTCCAACCTCTCCCTATAACTCATTCCCTCGAGTCCTGGAAACATCCTTGTAAATTTCTTCTGCACTCTTTCCTGATTAATAACATCCTTCCTTTAGCAAGGTGACCAAAACTGAATACAATGCTCCAAGTGCGGCCTCACCAATGTCCTGTACAACTGCAACATAACTTCCCAACTTCTGTATTCAATGCCCTGACAGATGAAGACCAGTGTGCCAAAAGCCTTCTTCGCTGCCCTGTCTACGTGTGACCATTTTCAGACAACCGTGGACCTGAACTCTGAGGTAAACTCCTTAAGGCCCTACCATTCACCATGAAACTCCTACCTGGATTTGACTTTCCAAAATGCAACATCCCATGCTTATCTGTATTAAACTCCATTTGCCATTTCTCGGCCCACTTCCCCAGTTGATCAAGATCCTGCTGCAATTTCTGATAACCTTTCTCACTGTCCACAATACCACCTATTTTAGTGTTATCTGCAAACTTACTAATTATGCCTTGTACATTCTCATCCAAATCATTGATATAGATAACAAACAGCAATGGACCCAGCACCGACCTCTGAGGCACACCACTAGCCACAAGCCTCCAGTTTGACAAGCATCCTTCCAGTGTTATTCTGTGCTTCCTACCATCAAGCCACTCTTGTATCCAATTTACCAACTCTCCCTGGATTCCATGCAATCTAACCTTCCAGAACAGCCTAACATGTGGAATCTTATCAAAGGCCTTACTGAAATCCAAACAGACTACGTCTACTGCCCTACCCTCATCAACTTTCCTGATCACTTCATCAAAGAACTCTAATGAATTTGTAAGGCATGGCTTCACATATGCAGAGCCATGCTGACGACTCCTATTCAAACCCTGTTTTTCTAAATTCATGTATATATTATCCCTCAGAATCTTCTCAAGTAACTTACCTACCACAGATGTTAAACTTACTGGTCTATAATTCCCAGGTTTTTCTTTGCAGCCCTTCTTGAGTAAGGGTACAACATTCACTACCCTCCAATCTTCTGGAGCCTCACCCTTGGCTAATGATGATGCAAAAATATTAGCCAGGGCCCCCACAATTTCTTCTCTAGCCTCTTGCAGGGTTCTTGGATATGTCTGATCAGGACCAGGAGATTTATCCACCTTCATGCATTCTAATACTTCCAACACCTCCTGTACTATGATATGGATGTCCCCAAGATATCGCCACTAACTTCATCAAGTTCCCAAGTCTTCATGTCTTTCTCCACGGTAAACATAGAGGAGAAATACTCTTTGAGGACTTTGCCCATCTTCTGTGGTTCCACACATACATCTCCATTTTGGTCCTTGAGGGGTCCTATTCTCTCTCTACTTATTCTTTTTCCTTTAATGTACTTAAAGAATCTCTTTGGATTCACCCAAATCTTCTCAGTCAAAGCTATCTCATGCTCTCTTTTTGCTCTCCTGATTTCCATCTTCAGTAAACTCCTGTATCCCTTATATACCTCCAGGGATTCCCTTGATCCCAGCTAACTGTTCCTGAGCCATGCCTCCTTCCTTTTTCTGATCAAAGCCTCAATATCTCTTAACATCCAGGGTTCCCTACTCCTGCCAACCTTACCTTTCACTCTCACAGGAACATATAGCGCAGCCTCACCATGGTCAACTGCAACATAACTTCCCAACTTCTGTACTCAGTACCCTAATTGATGAAAGCCAGTGTGCCAAAAGCCATCTTCACTGCCCTGTCTACCTGTGATTTTGAAAATAGACCTTGAACTCTAGCTATTAGACTTTTAAAGGCCTCCCACTTGCAAGAGGTCCTTTTGTCTGCAAACAAGCTACTTCAAGCTCCTGTCTAATTCCATCAAAATTCACCTTGCCCCAATTTAGAACTTGAACCAGTGGACCATTTGTGTTCTTTTCCATAACTGTTTTAAAATTAATAGAACTGTGGTCACTGACCCCAAAGGGCTCCCCCACTGTCACCTTGGTCATCTGTCCAGACCTATTTTCCAAGAGTAGGTCGAGTTTTCCTCTTCCCAAGTAGGACCCACTATATACTGCTTGAGAAAACTTTCCTGAACAGATTTAACAAATCCACCCCATCTAAGCCCTTAGCATTATGGCAGTCCCAGTCTATGTTAGGAAAGTTAAAATCCCCCACTATGCCAACCCTATTTCTCCTGCAAGTCTCCACAATCTCCCTGCATATTTGTTCCTCTAATTCCCGTTGACGATTTGGGTGTCTATAGTCCAACCCCAATAACGTCACCATCCCCTTCTTATTTTTAGCTCTACCCACAAAGCCTCACTGGATGATCCCTCAGTTATTTAATCTCTGACTACTCCTGTGATACTCCCCTTAATCAAAAATGCAACTCCCCTCCCCTCTTTCCTCCACCTCTGTCCTGCCTAAAGCACCAGTACCCTGGCACATTAAGCTGCCAGTCCTGTCCCTTCCTTAGCCATGTTTCTGTAATGCACTCTAAAGCACTTTGAGATAGCAGGAACTGCAGATGCTGGAGAATCCGAGACAACAAGGTGCAGAGCTGGATGAACACAGCAGGCCAAGCAGCATCATAGGAGCATAAAGGATGGGGAAGGGGAAGGGGGTTCTGAAATAAATAGGGAGGGGGGGGAGGCAGATAGAAGATGGATAGAGGAGAAGATAGGTGGAGAGGCGACCAGTTTCAAGGCCGCAGAGATTACGAGAGAGTTGCAGTGGGAGAGAGATCCCCTGAGGTTTATCCGGAGGGAGGAGGGTAACTTCTTCAGGCTAGGCATCCTTAGAAGAGGCTTCGCAGTGGGGTTAAAATTGAATCAGAGATAGCAGGAACTGCAGATGCTGGAGAATCCGAGACAACAAGGTGCAGAGCTGGATGAACGCAGCTGAAGAAGTTACCCTCCTCCCTCCGGACAAACCTCAGGGAATCTCTCTCCCACTGCAACTCTCTCGTAATCTCTTCAGCCTTGAAACTGCTCGACCATGTCCTGAAGCAAACCAGGTACTACAGCCACATCATCTTTCTTAGTACCTGCCTACGGAACCAGATCAACGAATACCGCTCACGTTTGGACATAGAGCAGTTTTTCCACCGCCTCCGCCTCTCCACCTATCCTCTCCTCTATCCATCTTCTATCCGCCTCCCCCTCTCTCCCTATTTATTTCAGAACCCCCTTCCCCTCCTCCATTTCTGATGAAGGGTCTAGGCCTGAAACGTCAGCCTTTATGCTCCTATGATGCTGCTTGGCCTGCTGTGTTCATCCAGCTCTGCACCTTGTTGTTTCTAAAGCACTTTGAGATGCCCAATGGTCATAAAAATTGCTACGTAAATGCAGATCTTTCTGTACATATCCATAGGCGTTTTTTTACTTATTATTCTTTGTGTGCAAACTCAGTTGGTGGACACCTACGCGCTAATCAATCATTGAGGTATCACAGCTAAACTCAATCCTGTGCTCTCCTGAAATGCATACATTGGGCAGCATTTTGTGCAAGTGGTGAGTGAATCACTGGCAGGCTTGAGCATTCAGTTTCCTCCTTTAGGGAAGGCGCACAGTATAATCGAATGTGAATATACCTTCCCCCATGCCCCCATCCCAAGAGCTACGAGCCATTCTGAGGCTGTGAGCTATGCATTGCTCAACAGCACTGCCATGGCAGTGGTGGCTGCTGCCAGTACTGCACCCACCCAGGCTTTGGCCCCAGATCACTGTTAAATCATGATGGGAGGAGGATCGTGAATTGGAGATCATTGAGGAATGGTGGAAGAGTTTGGCTGCAAAGCTAGAGGGCTGGCTCTCAGTTTGTCCCCTCTTCTTGAAGTTGAGTCTTTTGATTAGGACTTTGCAAGAGGAACACAAACCCTGGAATCTCACAAGCAATTCCAAAGAGGTTGTTTCTTGGGCTTTCCAAGGGGGGATTCCCCATCCACCACTGAGTGAAAACTAGCAGCAGCGAGACGAAGCCTCTTAAGTGATCCTTGATTGTTTTCTTTAGGTATTTAATTGGAAATAGGACAGGAAGGCCATTTTCAAGCCTTCCTACTCCAGGCTTAATCAAAGCAGTGGCTGGAGGCGAGACAGGTTCAACGGAGGGAATGAAATTCTACACAGAAATACTTTCTGCCAGAAATCACTCCAATGTGATCTGGCCCAGGAACACTGGCCAGTCCTATTTTTCCACCTGATATTCAGCTCAATGCACTCACATTCATTTCATTGCCCAACAATTACCCTTGCTGCTGCCATCTAACACCACACATAATACTGATCAGACTCGCAGCCTCTGTAAAGTTTGGTACCACAGTTAGCAGTACCTGCATCAGCTAATCCATTGAGGAAATTCTATATTTGATATGATTAATTGATATCACAATAAAATGACTGGCAAAGGCAATGGAGGCTACAAACACCAGCAGCACAACTGAGAGTGCAGAATCCTTTACATTTAAAGCATGCAGTGCTTGGATTAATGTTGCTGTCAGTCTTGGCTGATTACTTCAATGGCATGAATTCAAATATTTCCAGTTAGTAGTGCATTTATCCTTAAAATTTAGCAAGAACGATAAGTTGCTTGCCTATTTGAAGAAACCCTGTTAAAAGGGACATGATGGGACAACTGGGCAAATGTAATTCTGCTTGTACTTCACTATTTTCATCCAATTTCTCCTTTCTAAACAACGGAATCCTTCGTTTCCCAACAAGAGCACAGCTCTTGTTTATTTTCTCAACAATATAGTATTGGAAACCCTGTAACTGCACTTTTGTGCAGATTGTCACGTTTGTGGATTGAGGAGAAAGTTTGATTCATGTATGTTATGGTCTCATTTAATGTGGCCTTCCTTTCAAACTAATCTCCTTGACAATTTTAGGTCACTTCCATGAATTTAAAATCATCCAGCCAGTCGCTTCTTTGTACTTGGTCTGACTTTGGAGTGGTGAAGATACTGCTAAGTGGATAGCTGTAATACACTATACATTGAGTTATAGTCTGAACTGAGAGCACAAAATGCTCTTTAATATATCTTTTGAAATGCTGAAAGTGCACATCTATTGCTGAGCAAATTAACCATTAGACTACTGTTAGACCTTATTTAAGACAGAAATTTTGGGTGACCTAGTTTTAGAGCACCGGTGTAATTTGGTGATAAAGGATTTCGTGCTTCTACCTCACTAAGTTTCTAACCTTAGAACTGATGTTACGAGGAACTCAGAGCATACAATATAGAAGCTTCTATAATCTCTAGAGAAACAGGAAAATCAGATTGAGGATGATTTTCTAATCAGTTTGTACTATTTACAGCATAGAAGTGTCCTGGAAAAGACAGATAGAGGAGCCTCAAAAATTCACTAGGTACAATTTGACTGCTTAAATCAAAATCAGAGATGGCATTGCCCCCCAGTAATGACCCCATTGAATTCTGTGGGGTCAGTGGAAGTGGTGAAGGGTGTGAGTAATTTTTTTATTGGACAATACAGGGGCATTTCTAATGTCAATTTCTTGGAAATCCACTTGCTAACCACAGACAAACCAATCAGCATTCTCTTTTCATGTTGCAAACCTTTTGTCTCCACTCTGAATCTGGTTTACTTGCACTTTCAGCCCTTATGAATTATCTTTTTTTTCTATTCATTTTGTGGGATGTGGGTGTCGCTGGCTGACCAGCATTTCTTGCCCTTGACAAGATGGTGGTGAGCTGCCATCTTGAATCGCTGCAATCCATCTGCTGTGAGTTGACTTACAATGCCATTAAGGAGGGAATTCCAGGATTTTAACGTAGCAACAGTGAAGGAACAGCAATATATTTCCAAGTCAGGATGGTGAGTGGCTTGGAGGGGATCGTGGAGGTGGTGGTGTTCCCATATTTCTGCAGCCCTTGTCCTTCTAGATGGAAGTGGTCATGGGTTTGGAAGGTGCTGACTGAAGATCTTTGGTGAATTACTGCAGTGCATCTTGTAGATAGTACACACTGCTGCTACTGAGCGTCAGTGGTGGAGGGAGTGGATGCTTGTGGATGTAATGCCAATCAAGTGGGCTGCTTTGTCCTGAATGGTGTTAAGCTTCTTGAGTGTTGTTGGGACTGCACCCATCCAGGCAAGTGGGGAGTATTCCATCATACGCCTGACTTGTGCCTTGTAGACAGGCTCTGGGGAGTCAGGAGGTGAGTACTCATTGCAGTATTCCTAACTTCTGACCTGTTCTTGTAGCCACTGTGTTTATGTGGTAAGTCCAGTTGAGTTTCTGATCAATGATAACTCCCAGGATGTTGATAGTAGGGGATTCAGTGATGGTAACACTATTGAATGTCAAGGGGTGGTGGTTAGATTATCCCTTGTCGGTGATGGTCATAGCCTGGCATTTGTGTGGCGCGAATGTCACTGCCACTTGTCAGCCCAAGCCTGGATATTGTCCACATCTCGTTACATAGAACATAGAACAGTACAGCACAATACAGGCCCTTCGGCCCACGATGTTGTGCTGAACTTTTACCCTAAACCTAAGGTCTATTTAACCTCCACCTCTACCTTATACTATCATCCATATGCCTATCTAATAGCCGCTTAAATGCCCCTAATGAGGCCGACTCCACTACCCTCTCTGGCAATGCATTCCACGCCCCTACCACTCTCTGAGTAAAGAACCTACCTCTGA
>NW_025969494.1:0-5974 GCF_021869965.1 Rhincodon typus | reverse complement strand
AAATCTCCTCTGCACCTTTTCCAATGCTTCCACATCTTTCCTGTAATGAGGTGACCAGACTGGACACAATAATCCAGATGTGGCCGAACCAGGCTTTTAGCACTGAGATGCAGTAAAAATGATAATAGCTGCCTTTTTAAAATGCTCCAGCATTGTGCGAATATGATGGAAACATATTAGCTATGGCCCCAGTAGGCTGCAGAAGGTATGCTTTGGCTGATGGATTTTTGTGTATAGAAGTGTACATCACTTATTTTGAAAAAAGAAAATTTTCAATGTAGCTTATGCATATTGTTCTATGCTAATTTAAATATGGTGATGTAAAAGTAATTAATGTTTTTCTCATATATTGTAGACTTAAGTTTAATGGTGGATTGATAATTATTGAGGAATTCTTCTACTTCTGTTTCCATATATTAATATGGACTTGCACAGCTCATTAGTCTCTACCAAATATGTCAATATAAGTGCAGAAGATAGCATTTTGCTGCATCACCTGACAAATTAGTTAGTGAGTATAGAAAAAGTAGCCTCTAAAACCGGAAAGTAGCCCATGATAAAATGGCAACCTGGTCATTATCACATTAATATTTATTGACTGTGTTGTTGACAGTGGGGAAGAAGATTTTAGGTTATGGG
This sequence comes from Rhincodon typus, assembly GCF_021869965.1. Lineage (NCBI taxonomy): Eukaryota > Metazoa > Chordata > Chondrichthyes > Orectolobiformes > Rhincodontidae > Rhincodon > Rhincodon typus. Next base: position 5,335 of record NW_025969494.1, on the reverse strand, counting down.
AACATATAAGTGGACTGGTCAGGTGGGTAGGTCAGTGGCAGATGGTAATTTAATGCTGATAAGTGTGGGATGATGCATTGTTGCAGAAGTAATAAGACAAGTGAGTATTCAATAAATGGCAAGACACTAGGAAGGTCAGAAGAACAGAAGAATCTTGGGGTGCTTTTCCACAGATCCCTGAAGGTGGCAGGTAGTTAATAGGGTAGCTAAGAAGGCATATGGGACACTTGCCTTTTCAGTCAAAACATAGATTATAAGAGCAGTGAGGTTATTTTAGAGCTGTTGAGGACTTTAGTTAGACCACAGCTGGAGTACAGTGTGTAGTTCTCATAAGCACACTATGGGAAGGATGTGCTTGCATTGAAGGGATGTAAAGGAGATTCACCAGGATGTGGCCTGAGATGGAGCCCTTTAGCTATAAAAAGAGGCTGGATAAGTTTTCATTGTTTTTTTGGAGCAGGGCAGGTTGAGAGGGGATCAGATACAGCTGTATAAGATTATGAGTTACATGGACAGAGTGGATAGAAAGCAATTTTTCCCCTTAGTTGAAGGGCCAGTCACAAGGGGAAAATAATTTTAAGGAGAAAAGTGGGAGGTTTAGAGGAGATTTGAGGAAAACCCTTTTCTCCCTGAGAGTGGTGAATCTGGAATGCACTGCCTGGGAGCATAGTTGAGGCAGGAAACCTCAACACTTGGATGAACATTTGAAATGTCATAATGTGGACTAAGTGGGAGAAAGTGGGACTGGTGTAGATTTAGTGTAGCTTTGGCAATATAGACTCAAATGGCTGTGGAGCCTCTCCTATATTGTATGATTCTATATGAGCTTGCTGTGCCCACAGTAGCTGTCCTGTTTTCATCTTTACAACCGAGCCAACACTTCAAAAGAGTACGTCGTTGGTGGTAAAGCACTTTCAAACAGCTGGTGGCTGTGAAAATTGCTATATAAATGCCAGTCATTCTTTCTGTTTGTCATTTATGTTGTTGAGGTTGTGCAGAATACAGATGGCCACCGAGAAGTGAAATGCTTGCTCTGCTAAATGGTGTAGGGGTTCCTCTTTGAGGTTCGGTTTGCAGTAATGTTGTTACAGCATGCCAGTTGCTGGATTCTATCATATTTCTTGTGGCTTTGATTGTATGCCTGCAATGCCTATCGAGCATTAGACCACATGATTCTCTGCCAATGGTCACACTTCATCTGAACATTGAGAGAAAGGATATGTTGGCATTTTTGTCCTGATGTGGAGCAATGTTGAAATGTCTTGTCCATAAAATAAATGACACTCTCATCCCACAGATAAGCTGCAACCCACGTCAACACAGATGCTGGCTGTACCTACTAAACTGTGGCAAAAGAGGCTGAAATGTAGTTAGTGATCAATGAATAGAGAACAGCACTGCCCAACCTCACGTAGCAGTGGATAACAAATAGTGAGATGTTGCAAATATCTCCAGTTCCAGTCTGGAAGGAACACAAAAAATCATCACAGCCTCTAGTATTTGTCCTACTTAGGTTATAAATGTGACTGCAACGCCTTTCAGACATCAATGAGAATGTTACTGCGGTGCAAGCATGTCATAATGTTCCTGACTGAAGGTGAGATAATAAAATTGCTTCTTGAGCAAATGAAGTCTCCTATTGGAATCCCTTGTCCCTGACCCCTTCCACCCTCTTCTCACAACCTGGCCTGCTCTGTGTGGGCCCTGTGCTTTCTGTATATCATTCCATATTTAGGGGAATGTCTCTAGAAACACCAATGTCTGCGAACAACTAGTTTTCTACAGAAACCTTGAAGTAAGCAATGATTGTTGTTCAGGCTAGATTCCTGTAACCAATGCCACAAGGATCTGTGCTGGGTCCACTGCTTTTCGTCATTTATTTAGATGATTTGGATGTGAACATAGGAGGTATGGTTAGTAAGTTTGCAGATGACACAAAAATTGGTGGTGTAGTGGACAGTGAAGAATGTTATTTCAGATCACAATGGGACTTGATCAGATGGGTAGATGGGCCGATGGGCCGAGGAGTGGCAGATGGAGTTTAATTTAGATTACTGTGAGGTGTTACATTTTGGTAAGGCAAATCAAGGCAGGTCTTATATGGTTCATGGTAGATTCCTGGTGAGTGTTGCTGAACAAAGGGACCTAGGGGTGCAGGTGCATAGTTCCTGGTAGGAGGAGTCGCAGATCGACAGGGTGGTGAAGAAGGCTTTGGTATGCATGCTTTCATTAGTCAATGCACTGAGTATAGGAGTTGGGAGGTCATATTGCGACTGTACAGAATATTGGTTAGGTCACTTTTAGAACACTGTGTTTAATTGTAATCTCCCTGCTTTAGGAAAGATCCTGTTAAACTTGAAAGGATTCAAAAAAGATTCACAAGATGTTGCTGTGATTGGAAGGTTTGAGGAAGAGGCTGAATAGGCTGGAGTTATTTTCCCTGGAGTGTCGAAGGCTGAGTGGTGACCTTATAGAGGTTTATAAAATCATGAGCAGCATGGATAGGGTAAATAGGCAAGACCTTTTTCCCAGGGGAGGGGAATCAAAAGCTAAAGAACATAGGTTTAAGGTGAGAGGGGAAAGATTTAAAAGGGACGTTAGGGGCAACCTTTTCAAACAGAGGGTGGTGCATGTATGGAATGAGCTGCCAGAGGAAGTGGTGGAGGCGGGTACAGTTACAATTTTTAAAAGGCTTCGAGATGGATACAAGAATAGGAAGGGTTTAGAAGTACATGGGCCAAATGCTGGAAAGTGGGACTAGATTAATTTAGGATATCTGGTCAGTATGGACAAGTTGGACTGAAGGGTCTGTGCTGTACAACTCTATGACTCCATCAGTCCATAACCATCTGGCACGCTGCTCATGAAACTAGAAAGCAGCAACCATTTGTAGAGTGAAAACAGTATCCAGAAGAAATAACGAGAAATAACTAGAAATTACCCTGAAATAACTCCGATGGAGTGTCTGTCCTGCTCCTTTTATGAAAAACCGTTAGGTGAAGCATAGCATTGCAGGCAACAAACAACATCAAGACTTATCTGCTCTATATATTGTCACCAGGTATTCAATGTACATATGAAAACACTTCCACCCAAATGGCATCCACATAACTCATTCCAAAAATGAGTTTGAGCATTAAATTGTGCCTGAATGACCTGAATTTTGCACTGGTCACCTCCAGATACAGATATCTTCTGACATATAACACTGTTATGACTGGGTGGGAAGTGGCAGCTTGGCTCCCCTTCCTTTTGTACTTCATTTGATCATAACTCTGCGTGTTGAACTATTTAAGTGCTATGACTGTAAAATGAATAGAAGTGACTAAACGGTGAGTATTTGTCAAAGAAAAATGAATAGTATTTATTGTTCTTGATACACGATGTAAATAGGAGTAAGAAAGACTGATTCTACATACTTGCGTTCATGAGTTTGTACATGTACACACAAGTAAGATACATATCGAGGAGATAGTTTAGTAGTTTGCAAGTTGTGAAAAGGGAATTATTTATTGATTCGATAGATTGATGCATGGTTTCGAACCATTCTCAGGGGTCCTCCTGAATTCTGTGATGGAACGATTTAAAGATTTTGAAAGATGATTCCTGTTTGGTTTCCGAATGTAAACCCCTCAGAAAACTCCAACACTGTCACAAACAACCACATCCCTCTCCAAAATCTGTAAGAACTCCAAACACAAACCCTACACAACACTGGCCATCTGGCCTGCAGCCTGTTTCCCCAACTCTACCACTGTGCCTAGTTGATGGCTTACTTCACAGCTTCAGAGATCAGGCTGGAGTGAAATTCTAGGTAATAGCAGACTCGGAGTTCAGCCTTGTATCAATCACAATTAACAAATTTAGAATAACTGTAAGACTATCAACTCACAGGGAAAATGATGCTATGATTGAGCACAGTAACTGAGAGTGAGGGCAGTGTGAAGGGATTGTAGGGTAAAGGGGTAAAGCAAGAGGCCAACTTAAGGGCAACACAAAAGGGTTTTGCAGTGCCCTGAGCCCAACGACTCCAGTCCATCATAATGTCAGAATATCACTGGTGGTTGCTTATGATTTCCATTCTGTTAAGTTCATAACCCCTGCTCATTTTGAAGAAACAAGATTTGGGTGATAAGTGGTGGCTATCATTTGGTAATTTAAAATAGAGTAGGTAGTGCGGGTCACCGGTAGGAAAGGTGCTGTCGAAGGAGCCTTGGTGAATTGCTGCATGCATCTTGTAGATGATAATACACTGCTGCTACTGTGTGGTGTTGGAAATGTGATTATACCTGATCAGCAATCATCTTCACTTCTGACCTTGTGAGGTGTAGAGAACCAGGCATTGATAATCCTGTGCGAGAGGGGAGACCTGAGGAGAAACGCCAATAACGATCCAGACCCTCAATCTGTGAAGTTTAAATGTAGCAAAGAATGGAACACCAAGATAGAAAAACAGTACAACTTACTTCAGGTGCCTCAGCATTTTGGCAGAGTTTAGGAACATGGATGTTCCTGCCCATTGCGTGTGAGAGAGACATCATGGGGAGGGAGCAGATTGCACAGTGGGGTGTGCTCTGGGAGGTCAAGAATCAGAAAATGGAAGGAGTGTCTAGAGATTGTGGCCGATCATTGGGGCTGGTGGAAAGAGCTGACACTTCTCTTGGAGGGATTCATAAAGCACTTAATCACTGGTCCCAGCCGATTTCATTTTCCTTCAGCAGCTGTATTTCCTGAGGACTGTGAAACCTGTCCCAAAGCCAAAAGAAAATCTAAACAGCTGCTAGGCTCTGAGACACAGCCACATAGAATTATAGAATCCCTACAGTGTGGGAGCAGGCCATTCAACCCAACAAATCCACACCAACCCTCTGAAGAACATCCCCACTCTGATGCACCCACCTCTGTACCCCTATTCCTGGACACTATGGGCAATTTTGCATGGCCAATCCACCAAACCTTCATTTCTTTGGACGATGGAAGGAAACCAGACTGCCCAGACGAAACCCATGTTTATTCACCCGCCCCTCACTTGGTTACAACAAGGACGTATTATATCTCCTCAATTGTCGATACTTTTCTCCTATACGAAATGAATTGATGTTTCAAAAGGAGTCAATTCAGCCTAGAGTTAGGAAAAGAGTGAGTATATTTGTTAATGTGTGAAGAAATAATAATGAAACATACATACACACAGATTCGGAATAAGAAGGGAGTCCAAAAAAAGATGAAAGTTAAAAAAAGTGAGTCACTCTTAGAGATAGTAGGAACTGCAGATGCTGGAGAATCTGAAACAAAAAGGTGCAGAGCTGGATGAACACAGCAGGTAAAAAATTCA
>NW_025969493.1:13688-14851 GCF_021869965.1 Rhincodon typus | reverse complement strand
ACCTCATCTTTACCATGGACGTCCAGTCCCTCTACACCTGCATTCCCCATGCAGATGGCCTTAAGGCCCTCCGCTTCTTCCTGTCCCGCAGGCCCGACCAGTCCCCCTCCACTGACACCCTCATCCGCTTAGCCGAACTCGTCCTCACACTCAACAACTTCTCTTTCAATTCCTCCCACTTCCTACAGACAAAGGGGGTAGCCATGGGTACCCGCATGGGCCCAAGCTACGCCTGCCTCTTTGTAGGTTACGTGGAACAATCCCTCTTCCGTACCTACACCGGCCCTAAACCCCACCTCTTCCTCCGTTACATTGATGACTGTATCGGTGCCGCCTCGTGCTCCCACGAGGAGCTCGAACAGTTCATACACTTCACTAACACCTTCCACCCCAACCTTAAATTTACCTGGACCATCTCTAACACCTCTCTCCCCTTCCTGGACCTCTCTGTCTCCATATCGGGCAACCACCTCGAAACCGATATTCATTTCAAGCCCACCGACTCCCACAGCTACCTAGAATACTCCTCCTCCCACCCACCTTCCTGCAAAAATGCTATCCCCTATTCCCAATTCCTTCGCCTCCGCCGCATCTGCTCCCAGGATGAGGCATTCCACTCCCGTACATCTCAGTTGTCCTCGTTTTTCAAGGACCGTAACTTCCCCTCCTCGGTGGTCGAGAACGCCCTCAACCGTGTCTCCCACATCTCCCGCACCTCATCCCTCACACCCCGTCCACGCAATAAAAACCAAAAAAGAATCCCCCTCGTCCTCACGTACCACCCCACCAACCTCCGGATCCAACGCATCATCCTCCGACACTTCCGCCATCTGCAATCCGACCCCACCACCAAAGACATCTTTCCCTCCCCACCCTTATCTGCTTTCCGGAGGGACAACTCTCTCCGTGACTCCCTTGTCCGCTCCACACTCCCCTCCAGCTCCACCACACCCGGCACTTTTCCCTGCAACCGCAGGAAGTGCTACACCTGCCCCCATACCTCCTCCCTCACCCCCATCCCAGGCCCCAAGAAGACTTTCCACATCAAGCAGATGTTCACCTGCACATCTGCCAATGTGGTATACTGCATCCGCTGTACCCGGTGTGGCTTCCTCTACATCGGGGAAACCAAGCGGAGACTCGGGGACCGCTTTGCAGAACAC
>NW_025969493.1:0-13588 GCF_021869965.1 Rhincodon typus | reverse complement strand
CCACCACACCCGGCACTTTTCCCTGCAACCGCAGGAAGTGCTACACCTGCCCCCATATCTCCTCCCTCACCCCCAGCCCAGGCCCCAAGAAGACTTTCCACATCAAGCAGATGTTCACCTGCACATCTGCTAATGTGGTATACTGCATCCGCTGTACCCGGTGTGGCTTCCTCTACATCGGGGAAACCAAGCGGAGGCTCGGGGACCGCTTTGCAGAACACCTACGCTCGGTTCGCAATAAACAACTGCACCTCCCAGTCGCGAACCATTTCAACTCCCCCTCCCATTCCTCAGACGACATGTCCATCCTGGGCCTCCTGCAGTGCCACAACGATGCCACCCGAAGGTTGCAGGAACAGCAACTCATATTCCGCTTGAGAACCCTGCAGCCCAATGGTATCAATGTGGATTTCACAAGTTTCAAAATCTCCCCTCCCCCTATCGCATCCCAAAACCAGTCCAGCTCGTCCCTGCCTCCCTAACCTGTTCTTCCTCCCACCTATCCCCTCCTCCCACCTCAAGCCGCACCTCCATCTCCTACCGACCAACCTCATCCCGCCCCCTTGACCTGTCCGTCCTCCCTGGACTGACCTATCCCCTTCCTAACTCACTACCTACACTCACCTTTACTGGCTCTATCCCCGCCTCTTCGACCTGTTTGTTTCCTCTCCACCTATCCTCTCCTCTATCCCTCTTCTATCTGCCTCCCACTCTCTCCCTATTTATTTCAGAACCCCCTTCCCCTCCCCCTTTTCTGATGAAGTGTCTAGGCCCGAAACGTCAGCCTCTCTGCTCCTATAATGCTGCTTGGCCTGCTGTGTTCATCCAGCCCTGCACCTTGTTGTCTCGTAATTTATATGGACTTTAGTAAGGCATTTGATAAAGTCCCACATGGCAGGTTGGTACAAAAACTAAAATCAAGGGATTCTGGGTGACCTGGCCAGATGGATAGAAAACTGGCTTGGTCATAGAAGGCAGAGGGTAGTGGTGAAAGGATGTTTTTCAGAATGGAGACCGGTTAACTAGCGGTGTTCCACAGGGGTCAGCCTTAGGTCCTTTGTTGTTTGTAGCAGATAGAAATGATCTGGAGGAAAATGTGGGTGGTCTGATAAGCAAGTTTGCTGATGACACGAAGATTGGAGTGGCTGATAGTGGCAACAATTGTGAAAGTATACAACAGGATATAGATAGATTGGTGACTTGGGCACAGATGGCATTTAATCCAGACAAATGTGAGGTGATGCATTTTAGAGGATCAAATTTAGGTGTGAATTATATTGTAAATGGACAGAACCTTTAGGAACCTCATACAGACAGATCTAGGCGTGCAGGTCCACAGTTCCCTGAAAGTGGCAACACAGGTAGTCAAGGTGATTAAGATGGCATATGGCATGCTTGCCTTCATCGCCCGAGGCTTGGAGTACATAAGTTGGCAAAACATGTTGCAGCTATATAAAACCCTTGTCAGGCTTGGAGTATTGTGTGCAGTTTTGGTAGCACACTACCAGAAGGACGTGGAAGCTTTGGAGAGAGTACAGAGAAGGTTCACCAGGATGTTGCCTGGTCCCCCAGGCATTGGCTACGAGGAAAGGTTAAAAAAGACTAGGATTATTGTCACTGGAAAGACGACAGCCAAGAGGAGACCTGATAGAGGTCTACAAATTTATGAGAAGCATGGAAAGGGTGGATAGTCAGAGGCTTTTTCCCTGTGTTAAGTTTCAATTACAAGGGGGCACAAGTTCAAGGTCAGAGGGGGAAAGTTTAAGGGAGATATGTGAGGGAAGTTTTTCACGCAGAGAGTGGTAGCAGCCGGGAATGCACTACCAGAAGAGGTGGTGAAAGTGGGTACAATAAAGATATTGAAGAGGCACCAAGATGGATACATCAAAAGGGAGGGAATAGAGGGATACGGATTGAAAAATGGCAGGTTTGTTTTTAGATTAATTAGGGCATGATGGTCGACACAGGCTTGGAGGGATGAAGGGCCTGTTCCTGTGCTGTCCTTTTTCATTTGTTCATAGTTACATGTCCCAAAGCCACTGGATTTTACTGCTTCTTGTCCATAATGATTTAGACTTGACATTGCCTTTTTAATATTTTCCCCCCAACTTCTGCTTCATTTTACTTTGACCTTTAGCTGCAGTAATTTATTAAAGGCTCCTCTGACGGCACCTCCACAACCTCATCTAGCTAGAACAACTAGGGCAGCAGATACAGGAGAGCACCAAGGGGTGGCGGTTCACCATCTTCTCCAGGGTAATCACGAGTAGGGATGAAATGAAATCCATTAGAGAGAGAAAAGGAATGTGTCTACTGATGCATCAGGACTGACTGGAAGCTGTATAGATGTGGCTACCGACTCCAACGTAAGCATTGACCCAACTCCTCAATTCTGAATTTTGCATTCCATTTGAGGAACATCTTCAGTTGCATGTGGATGAACTCTCTGCTTGCAAAATGTATCACCACCAGCTGGAGGAAGACAGGCTATGGACTAAGATGTTTTTGTGCTGCATTATAAAACATTGATAATGCCATACTGAGAATAGCTGATAACTTCAGATATCTGGATGTCACCATCACCAGTGGGGGTTGACTCTTTGGATGGACTTTGCTTAAGGTAAGGAGAATGGAAAGACCTGGCTGAGAAGAGGCCTAGAGAAGACAGAGCCAACAAATCCTGGACCTTCTCAATACCCTGCTTTAATCTGCAGTGCGTGTAGCAGAGACTACTATCCAGACTCTGTCTTCTGAGTCATTGCATACAATAGTTGTGTTCAGGCCAGCTCTCTGCACAGCAATCTAATCAGGCCTATTCCCTGCTCTCAGCAACAGAAACAAAGTTGCTGGAAAAGCTCAGCAGGTCTGGCAGCATCTGTGAAGAAAGAAACTGAGTTAACGTTTTGGGTCTGGTGACCCTTCCTATCCCTGTAACTGTTTATTTTGTTGAAGAGTGTGCTCTTGCAGCACGGTGGTAATGTCCCGGAGCCAGGAAACTCAGGTTCAGGTTCCACCTGCTCTACAGCTGTGTAATAACTTCTCGGAACAGATTGGTCAGAAAATACGTATTTTGAAGTGTCCACAGACTTTTGACATAATTCTTTGCCTACAATGTGATGGAAGCAGAGATGATGTGTCTCAGGTGATTACCATTCACTGCATAATACAGTTCCCTCACAGTCCTCTGTATCTCTTGCTCAAAGCCTTCAGAGTCCCCTGTTCCTTGTGCTGTCAACTCATGGCGGCGTCTTTTCGTTCATTTTCTATCTTGATCTCGTACACACGGAGCTGAATATCAAGGCTTAAACTGTGTCTCAATTTAGAAAGTTACCAGGAAGTCCTGAAACTGTCAAAATTAAGAACCTAGATACAGACAAACATTGCAAAACTATTGTGTGTTAGTTAGTGTTTGCAGGAATGTAAATATAGAAAGTAGGATTAAGCTATTCACCATTCAAGCCTGCTCCACCATGCAATCTGATCATGGCTGATTTATCCAACTCAGTACTCCATTCCTCATACTCTGCCCATACTCTTGCATCCCTTTAGCCCTAAAAACTGTTTTCGAGTAGGATTTAGATATTGTGTTGTGGCCTCAATGGCTTTCTGTGAAAGGGGATTCCACAGGCTCTCTGGGTGAAGAAATCTCACCTCGTCTCAGTCCTAAATAGCCTTACCCTGTATCCTTAAGCTGTGACCTGTGGACTCCCTGGTCACTGGAAACAGCTTCCCCAAATTTACCATGTCTAGTCCTGTCAGAATTTATATAAGTTTCTGAGATTGTCTCAGTCCTAACTGATCAACTTTCTCTTTATACATTGGTCTTGCCATCGCAGGAATCGGTCTAGTAAACCTTTGTTGCATTCCCTCCATAGCTAGGACATCCTTCCTCCAGTAAGGAGACCTAAACTGCGCACAATACTCCAGGTGTAGTCTTACTAATACCACGTATAACTGCACCAAGACATTCCTATTCCTGTACTGGAATCCTCTTGCTATGTAGGCCAATATACCATTTGCCACCTTCACTACTTCTTGCACCTGAATGCTTACTCTCAGTGAATATTGTACAAGTATACCAGGGGCTCATTGCACTCCGCCTTTTCCATTGCCATTCAGACAATAATCTGCCTTCCTGTTTTTGCTACCCAATTATATAACCTCATATTTATCTATGTTATATCTCATCTGCTGTGTGTTTGTCTACTTGCTCAACTTGTCCAAATCAAAATGAAACAAGTTCTTGTCCTCCTCACCATTCACACTCCCATCTAGTTTTGTCACTTGCAAATCTGGACTTATTACATTTACTTCCCTCATCTAAATCATGAATAAATATTGTGAATAGCTGGGGTCCCAAGCACTGATACCTGTGGTACTCTGCTAGTTGGTGATTTAAAAAAGTTTATTTGAACTCTGTTTCCTGTCTGCCAACCAGTTCACTACCAGCTAAAGCAATATGCTGTCATAATTTAGCATTTATAATTAAAGACAAAGATAAAATGTTTGGTTCCTTCCCAACTTTAGATTGGGTGGGGAGAGGAAGATAGGCAGTCCTACCAATCCATAGTTCAAACAGGGGTCAAGTATGAATCGTTCATAGATTGACAAACCCAAGCGTTATTGAATCATGAACTAACATTGAGTGTGGCCTGGGAGAAGAGGGGGGACAAAAATGAAAATGAAGACTTTACAATCTGAGAGAAGAAGTAATTAAAATATATATGAAACAAAAATTAAAATTCTTATGGATTAGCTTTAAACTTCACCAAGTATCAAGGCCAGAGAATAATTACAAATTGAATAGCAGACTTTATACCTCTGTGCATGAGATGGAACATGCCTCCATTTCTAATACCGTCTTGTTGAAAGGTCTGAAGTGAATGATTGTTCGGAGACACAGCAAGGTGCAGTTCTGGTTCTGGACTGTAAAGATCAAGTAGGTCCAACTTCAAACACCAGTCGGTGCTGATTTTAGGAATCTCAGTTGTGATGGAAGTAGAGATGTTACAGATTAGTCACGGGTCCCAGGAAGGAGAGGTGATAATCAGCAAGGATTTTCTATTTTGATCTATCTACTGACGTTGAGATGGATTAAAAAAAACACTTGAGATGAAAAGGCTGTTAAATTTCAGCCTCCCCAGTATACTTCCATTTCCTCACAGAAACATGTCTGAGTTCAGAACGTTACCATGTGGGAATCTCAAATCTCTGTCCTAACATGTACAGTACTGGCACCTCAGCATGGTTTAACATTGGATTGTTGTTTGTTTCCATTTTTGTTTTTACCATGTACTATGCACTGTCTGATAGCAACCAGCATTTTAATGCTGCCTGTAACATTTAAATGGAACACACAAAATCCCATGTCATTCTAAAAGCATAGCTCAAAATGAAGTAGAAAGGAAAGAGTAACCAGCTGTACCACGGCATCCTGCACACACTGTATAAACATCCCAATAAGTTATTTCCAGCAACTTAAATAGTCTGCGATCTGTTTTCTTCTGATTATGCATTGATTATTTCCTGCCCTGAGAGTGTCTGCTCTAATTAGAATTAATACAATTATTACAGAACAGAATTGCAGCTACATGCTTTCCAGCTGCTTTTTCTGTGAGCCATAATTAAAACCTGGAATAGGAAGTTCTGTTACGATTGAATTACTGAGAATCAAGCCTTGCAATGTGGTTGCTGGTAATTTGGTATTCAGATGCAATCAGATCACAAACCATCTGTTTAACCATGTCTGAAAAGACTTTGCATCTCAAGACTGCTTCCATTTCTTGTATAAAACTTCACAAGCTCAGCACGTACTTCACAAATAATTCATGTTGGTGTATTTTAGTGGAAGAATTCTGTTGTATCACTTAGAATTTTCTGCAAAACGTGCAATAAATCTCAAAGTTGAAAGCATAATTAGGAAGACTTATGTAGTAACTATGACATAATACAATTGAATAATGTATCTTTAAGAAAAATAGGCTGTCGCATATTATAGTTCCATTTCATTTGCATATATCAATAAATTATGCATGAAATGAAATTTGTAATCTTGATCCAAAATGCTGTCAAAAACAAATAAATTGTTTTAATAGTGGTTGTATGTACTAAGTATGTGTTGCGAGTTCTTGATTTATAGAGTTTGTTCTCCTAACTACCTGAAGAACAATGTGCAGATTTTTCTGATAGATTTGTTATGAGATCAAATAATCACTTAGGTGAAATTTGTTTCAGAATCATATATTGAATATGTGTTTCAGTTAATTACTTGAATGATTCAGTTTTGGTTCTGAGTTCCTTGAAAGCTGGAATACCCATGAATACATTTTGATAATTTGCATCCAGGTTCCCCTTTCTAAAAAAAACTAATATTTTCTCTCTTTAATATCCTCTTCCTTCCAATCTCTCCTCTGTTTGTTTGTTTCTCTCTTTCTCTCTTTGAAAGTGGGGGCGGGGTGGGGAATATCTACAGAGCACTTAGGATGTTTAGGGAGGCAATGGTGTCAATGATATTTGGAGTGTAATGTAGATTACTTTAATATCATGCACATGCAGATATGAAGCAAGAGTTCATATAATTAGACTAGTTAAAGGCATTTACAAAGCCAAATGATGCATTCGCTTATAAACACTGTAACCTATAGTGATGACTTTAGCATTTTGCTTTTTGTAAAGGCTGCTTTTTGAAATGAGACAAAAATGGGCTGTACTGACTCTGAGAACACAACTGATTCTTTTGTGTCCAGATTAGTTCAGGGTCCGATGTGAGAATTATTAGAAGCAGTTATCAATGATGCCTACTGCACCAATCTTGCTGATCGCCCCTGCTCCTTCCATTTCACCTTCAGTTATTTGACATTGTCATCACTCAAAGCAATGATGGTGTGTATCAGACTTTGTTATTTCTGTACTGTGGGTGACTCAGCAGACCAACCCTGAAATCACTGGACTTTGGCAGAGAGCAAGAGTTGGCCCTGAGGAAGAGGATTCCTCTCTTTCTCTTGCTCTATCTTTCTGCTCTGCTTTTGTGATATCTTTCACAGCAGGGTTTATGCAGTCAGTTTCCGATTACTTTGTGTCTTGTTGGATGAGACCTCCTAGATGGCATGATTGGCAGCATGTTCCTCCCACATACTGAGGTTAATTTGTCCCCTTTTTAACAAGTCCTTAAAATGTGACCTGCTCATCCTTGAGGTCACGTCTTAGGTTGTCTGAAGAGTAGCTGCTTTGGAAGTTAACTACTTAGTGCGATGACCAGAGGAGCTAAGTTCACCTGATCATGGTAATGATGCTGAAAGAAAGGCTTTGATCAGGATGCTGGAGTTTATGCTTTTGTCTTCCCAGTTTACTTTCAGTATCCCGCAGAGTCTGCGCTGGTGAAAATTCTCAAGTGTTTTGTGATGACTATGTAGACTCCCAATTCTACTGCACAATGGGCTGTGTCCCATGCTGCAACAACCTGTCTTCGGATACATTGACTGGGCTTGGAGGAGTACTTCTAAACATATTGTTGCAACAAGCTAGTGTGTGTTACTTTGGGAGAACAAAAGGGACAAAGCTAAGAGCAAAACTTTGAGTCTCGAGCTATGGAAAATGCCAGCATTAATTGAGAAGCAATGAGGAGGGTATGGAGAAAGAATATCATTAACTGATTGAAGCAAAAAGCTTTTTTCTTTTTTAACTGTTGGAAATGGACAAGTTCCAATTATGTAGCTCCTTTATGGGCCATAGAACACTAAGATCTAGTACAAGTTTAAATATGAGCCGCTAGTTATGAAATCTGCTGTTTTTAACTTTGCAGGCAGGTGAATTCAATAACACATTGCTTGGTTTGTTTTATTCATCATGTGTAGAGGATTTTATAGAAAATAAATGTTCATTGGCCTGTTGTAGCCTCTATGCAATATTATCCACTGTCTAGGAATTAAACTTTACTAGCAGCAGTTATTAAAGCAAGGAAAAGCAAATTTCTCCAACTTGTTTTGTAAATGATTCTGCAGCTGTCTTAAAAGATTCAGAGCAAATGAGGAATTGAGTTGTTTGAATCATGCATAGATTTTATTTTTCATCACTTATCTGGATATTGACTGAAAAAAGATCACAAAACTAACAAGATGTAATCCCTTTACCATTGACAAGCAGCAGCACCTTTAAAGGATATGGGTGGAGTGTCTTCCAACCCTCGAACAGCCTGGCTAATGGCAAGATGGAAAAATGTGATTCTTGACATCAAGAAAATAATTCTGATTTTCCTTTCAAAGTTTCAAGGGTGAGTTCTGAATGTCACTAATAAGCACGACTACCTTATTTTCAAGTATTTGCACCTCACTGTTGGCTAATCTCACCTCAATTAAACATGCTTGTGACTCTCCTATGCACTGCCAAGCAACTAGATGGCACCAATTCCTGATGTGAGAGTGAAAGCATTTACTTGCCAGATGCAGCTCACCACTTGCTTTGCCTAGCTTTCTTCTTAAGATCTATTACCAACATCTCTAGGCAAGCTTCATGGATAGCAACTGCCTCTACCCTTCATCCATGGAAGTTGGCATTGCCAAAACACCAGCCTCTCACTACTTGGACTAACTCCTAGCATACTTTAGCAGTTCAATGCTGCACTTTGGAGATCACCTAACATTGCAATTCTTCTGTCAGGCTGCTCGATGTGCAGGGACACAAACCCAGCTCATGGATCTGCCTCCTTAGTATACAACCATTTTGTATTCGTATAAATGAATCCAACTAACCTTCCCCCTCCTGTGGTTAACTAAAGGAGTTATGGATAGCATCAAACTGAAGGAAAAAAACATATAGCTGTGCTAAGATGTGTAATAGATGACTGAGTCAGATTTAGTGGTGAGATGATGGCCCAGTGATATTATTGCTCAACTTTTAATCAAGAAACTCAGCTAATGTTCCAGGAACTTATGTTCAAATCACACCATGGCAGATAATGGAATTAGAATTCAATTTTATCTGGAATTAAGAATCCAGTGATGACCATTGCTGATTGTCAGGAAAAACCCATCCGATTCATTAATGTCCTTCAGGGAAAGAGATCTGCCATCTGCATCTGATCAGACCTACATGTTACTCAAGGCCCACCGCAATGTGGTTGATTCTGGACTACCCTGTGAAATGGTCTAGCAAGCCACTCGGTCCAAGGGCAGCTAGGGATAGGCAATAAATGCTGCCAAACCAGTGATGACCACATCCCACAAGTGAACAAAAAAACTCCAATAAATTGGTTAAACATGATTTCCCTTTGGAAAAAACTATGCTGGCTCTTCCTGATTACCTTGTGTTTCCCTAAGTATGCAGCAATAATCTCGATAATGATCAATTTTAGCACCTTCCTCACAAAAGATGTCAAGCTAACTGGCCTATACCTTTCTGTTCTCCGCTTCCCTCCCTCCCTTGGGCTGGAGGGGTTATATTTGCTAATTTCCAGTCTGATTGAACTTTTCCAAAATCAAGCGAATTTTGGAAAATCAAAATCAGCACAGCTACGAGCTCATCAGCATCTGCTTTTAAGAATCTTAGGATGAATTACAAAACTACAGTATGCAGGTATAGGACATCATTAACAACGCTAATGGAATTATATCCTTTATTGCAAGAAGCTTTAAATGTAAAGTAAGCATTTGTACTTCAGTTATACAGGGCATTGTATGATACCACATCTGGAATACTGTGTGCAGTTCTGGTGTCCTAATTTAAGGATGGATGTAAAATGTGTTTAAGATAGTTTAGAGGAAGTTTACAATATTAATATCTGGAATGATCGGGTTGCCTGAGGATAGGTTGGACAGAGCTATGCTTGTTACCACTAGAGTTTAGAAGAGTGAAGGGTGATTGGATTAAGGTGTATAAAATCCTGAATGGTCTTGACATGGTAGATGTGGAACGGATATTGCCTCCTGTGTGTCATTCCAGAACAATGGAGCATTATTTTAAAATTAGGGGTTGCCCTTTTCAGACAGATGAGAATTTGTTTTCCATCAGAGGATTGTGTAACTTTGAAATCCTCTGCAACACAGTTAACATTGATTTTTTTTTTTCTTCACAGATGCTGCCAGACTTGCTGAGCTTTTCCACCAATTTCTGTTTTTCTTCCTAATTTACAGCATCCGCAGTTCTTTCCGTTTTTATTTGGAATCTTCTGCCTCAGAAGGGAGTAGAGGTTGGGTCATAAAATATTTTGAAGGCAGACCTAGAGAGATTTTTGTTAGGAAAGAGAATCAGAGGGGGCAGATAAGATGTGGAATTCAAAAACACATGTGCTGTAATCTTGTTGTGTAGGGAGCAGGCTCAGAGGCCTAAATGGTCTATATCTGCTTCAATTTCATATGTTCATGCTTGTACGTGTCCCAAGCTCAGTGGGTAGGGAGGGAACAAAGGGTTCGTTTAGGAAGATGAGGTGGGTAAGATCTGTTGAGTAAAGGTGCTTCCTGCAATAGTGAGAGTGGTAGAACATTAGCCTTGGTGATGTTACTGTGCAGGGCAGAGTGTGGGAAGGCAGGGAGAAGATGGTGGCACTTACCTCTGTAGAGTGCAGACTGTCATTTACCTTCTCCAGGCTTTGCTGAGCATTTCTTTTAGTGTGAAACGGCGCTGACCTGCACCTCTATCTGTGTCCAGTTTCAAATGTGGTTGATGCTGTGGTCAGTCCACAGGAAAGATAGTGGCACTTCCCTTTGCCACCAGCCCTTCCAGGCCCTTTTGTGAAGCAGTCTGTCACCATCACTTTTTGGGACATGCACTTTCTGGAAAGGGATTAAGTAGCAGAGTATGAAGGCCAGCTCCTGGCTCAGAGTGTTTGAAGTGATACACGGCTGGGATTTAAATATGGTGCCAGTTGTATGGCTGGTGGAAGGTCCTGGCAGAAATGAGCACTTCCACATTTGTTGCTGCATGATTTCACACGGATCTGACTTAATGAGGTGAGCAGCGAAGGGTTGAATGAGGGATGCTGTGAGCCACACAAAACCACCCCTCCCCCATCGCACTCCTCAAAAAAACACAACATAGACATGAGAAAATACAGCCCATGTTCACATGGAAAAAGGTGAATTTCTACATTAGAAATGTTACAACCTGATTCTTTTTTCAATCTTTACAGAGTCATACAATATGGAAACAGATCCTTGCTGAACATAATTCCAAACCCAGCTAGTTTCACCTGCTTGCTTCTTGGCCCAAATCCCTCCAAACCTTTCCTATTCATGTACTTATTCAGGTATCTTTTAAAGGTTGTAATTGTACCCACATCCACCACTCCCTTAGGAAGTTCATTTCACATGTGAGCCACCCTCTTTTCTTTTAAAAAAATTGCCTCGTGTCTTTTTAAAATCTCCCTCCACTCACCTTAAAAAAAAAAGTGCCCACACCTTGAAATCCCCCATCCTAGGGAAAAGACAACTACCATTAACTCTATCTATACCTCTCATTATTTTATAAACTTCCGAGGTCACCTCTCAAACTCCTACGCTCCAGTGAAAAAAAGTCCCAGCCTTTCTTTATAACTCAAACATTCCATACCCTAATTTAATCTTTTAATTCTCCACAAATGCTATCTCAACGTACTGACTGCCGACTCCACCCTACTCTCCCAATCTGACATTGGATGTTCCTTGTTAATGGTCTCACTGCAGCTCTTGCTGATGCTGCTGCTTCAATCAAGACCAGCTCTGATCCTGATTATCACAGACCAGGAACTACCACTTGCGCCAAAGTCCAATCCTAATGCATCTGCAGTGAATGAGTGAATGAGTGAATGAATTTTGTCCACATCTCTCAGGACATAAATCGGCTATGGCAGTGCTCTAAATATTGGGCAATTACCAAGTCCTGAAGTTCCATTATACCTTCCAAGGTAGACTAAGGACCAAGTGAGGCTTTCTAGAAAGTTCAGGACTTGCAGTATTGTATGGTCTAATTGCTGTGAATTTATTTCAGCAAAAGGTAAATTTTGTTTGCTCAGATGCTTGTACATACACTATAATTCTTTTTTAACTGTCATGTGATAAATTGAGGAAAATGTCAGCCAGAAGTAGGGCTGTCCAGCTCCCTAATCTAATGAAACCAAGTCTTTCCAGTTCAACAAAGTCTAGGTATTTTAGTTTTATGTAACTGTCCAATTCTAACAGCTGCACATCTTATATTTTGCATGGTTATGCTAAGTCTATATAAAAAGTGAAGTATAAGAAAATAAAATTTCATTAAAATACAATGTATTTGATATTAATCGTATGTTTTATCACATACATTTTATAAGACAATATTGCAAACAAATATTCCATGAATAGCACAAGCATCACTACTATTCACTAAAGAATTAACATGTATTATCCTAATGGTTGATTTAGCTTTGGCAACGAGTAGATGATCAATGAAGACAAGAAGGTTCCAGATTTAATCTGAGATTTGAGATGAATTACCTAATCTCAGGCAGTACTATAAATGATAACGGTGTTTTCTTCAAGGAACACATTTGCAATCCCAAAACTGGATTAGAATGTAATTTACAGAAAAACATTCATGTATAAACTAAGTGATCAAGTTGAAACCATGGAGATGTGAAAATCATGTAATAATATGTTTTTAAAAAAAAATTCTGCAGGTACCAGGGAAATGGTGAATGGGGAATTTAAACAAGAAATGTCAAATTAGAATTTGTTGTAATTAAAAACTAAAACACCATTCCTGTATTACAGGTACTGAAGACCATAAATGATGATATCTATCAGTACTTCACTGAGGACTTATACCATGTAAGATAGGGCTGTATTGATACCTTTCTACATGACATTCATGGGAGTGAATTTAACTGAGACGGCGTTGCCTTGTTTTCTCTGGGCATGGTCGTCATGAGTTTGGCCTGAACTCAACATCAATAGTGTAGAGTAAGGGGAAATATAGCTATCGTTAAAAGGTATGTCATAGTGATGTCAGATCACATGGAGCTGGAGACTATGTCTGTAAAGTTCCAGATAAGATGCTCCTCTCTTACTATCCTCTACACAAGGTCACAGTTTCAGAACATGGGATAGGCCATTTTGGATTGGAGGGAAAAATGTCTTCACTCAGTGGTAAAACTTTGGAATTCTCTGCCACAAAAAGTGGCTGAGTTCACAACATGGAATGTTTTCAAGGAGTTAAAGTTCTTAAGGCTAAAGGAATCCAAGGATATGGGAAGAAAGTGGGAACAGAGTATTAAGTTGGATGATCAGCCATAATCATATTAAATGGTGGAGCAGGCTGAAAGGGCCTCTACTCTAATTGTCTATGTACATTATGTCCAAGAAAACTTGTTACTGTTCACTCTCGAGCGTAGACGTGGCATTACAGATGTATGTGCTAATACTTACGGTATTCTTTTAATCTGGCAGTTTGCAAATATGAGGTGAAGATGCACAGTATAATCACATGCATAATGTATTCAACCATGTGACAAATGTTGATCTACACCATCTATAAGAGATTGTATACTGGGAATCAAAAAGAGATGAGGAATCTAAGAAAAATTATTTTTGGTTATTTTTTTAGCAATCTGTTTTGTCAGCCATGTCACTTCAAGTTGCTTTGA
>NW_025969492.1:13694-14857 GCF_021869965.1 Rhincodon typus | reverse complement strand
ACCTCATCTTTACCATGGACGTCCAGTCCCTCTACACCTGCATTCCCCATGCAGATGGCCTTAAGGCCCTCCGCTTCTTCCTGTCCCGCAGGCCCGACCAGTCCCCCTCCACTGACACCCTCATCCGCTTAGCCGAACTCGTCCTCACACTCAACAACTTCTCTTTCAATTCCTCCCACTTCCTACAGACAAAGGGGGTAGCCATGGGTACCCGCATGGGCCCAAGCTACGCCTGCCTCTTTGTAGGTTACGTGGAACAATCCCTCTTCCGTACCTACACCGGCCCTAAACCCCACCTCTTCCTCCGTTACATTGATGACTGTATCGGCGCCGCCTCGTGCTCCCACGAGGAGCTCGAACAGTTCATACACTTCACTAACACCTTCCACCCCAACCTTAAGTTTACCTGGACCATCTCTAACACCTCTCTCCCCTTCCTGGACCTCTCTGTCTCCATATCGGGCAACCACCTAGAAACCGATATTCATTTCAAGCCCACCGACTCCCACAGCTACCTAGAATACTCCTCCTCCCACCCACCTTCCTGCAAAAATGCTATCCCCTATTCCCAATTCCTTCGCCTCCGCCGCATCTGCTCCCAGGATGAGGCATTCCACTCCCGTACATCTCAGTTGTCCTCGTTTTTCAAGGACCGTAACTTCCCCTCCTCGGTGGTCGAGAACGCCCTCAACCGTGTCTCCCACATCTCCCGCACCTCATCCCTCACACCCCGTCCACGCAATAAAAACCAAAAAAGAATCCCCCTCGTCCTCACGTACCACCCCACCAACCTCCGGATCCAACGCATCATCCTCCGACACTTCCGCCATCTGCAATCCGACCCCACCACCAAAGACATCTTTCCCTCCCCACCCTTATCTGCTTTCCGGAGGGACAACTCTCTCCGTGACTCCCTTGTCCGCTCCACACTCCCCTCCAGCTCCACCACACCCGGCACTTTTCCCTGCAACCGCAGGAAGTGCTACACCTGCCCCCATACCTCCTCCCTCACCCCCATCCCAGGCCCCAAGAAGACTTTCCACATCAAGCAGATGTTCACCTGCACATCTGCCAATGTGGTATACTGCATCCGCTGTACCCGGTGTGGCTTCCTCTACATCGGGGAAACCAAGCGGAGACTCGGGGACCGCTTTGCAGAACAC
>NW_025969492.1:0-13594 GCF_021869965.1 Rhincodon typus | reverse complement strand
CCACCACACCCGGCACTTTTCCCTGCAACCGCAGGAAGTGCTACACCTGCCCCCATATCTCCTCCCTCACCCCCAGCCCAGGCCCCAAGAAGACTTTCCACATCAAGCAGATGTTCACCTGCACATCTGCTAATGTGGTATACTGCATCCGCTGTACCCGGTGTGGCTTCCTCTACATCGGGGAAACCAAGCGGAGGCTCGGGGACCGCTTTGCAGAACACCTACGCTCGGTTCGCAATAAACAACTGCACCTCCCAGTCGCGAACCATTTCAACTCCCCCTCCCATTCCTCAGACGACATGTCCATCCTGGGCCTCCTGCAGTGCCACAACGATGCCACCCGAAGGTTGCAGGAACAGCAACTCATATTCCGCTTGAGAACCCTGCAGCCCAATGGTATCAATGTGGATTTCACAAGTTTCAAAATCTCCCCTCCCCCTATCGCATCCCAAAACCAGTCCAGCTCGTCCCTGCCTCCCTAACCTGTTCTTCCTCCCACCTATCCCCTCCTCCCACCTCAAGCCGCACCTCCATCTCCTACCGACCAACCTCATCCCGCCCCCTTGACCTGTCCGTCCTCCCTGGACTGACCTATCCCCTTCCTAACTCACTACCTACACTCACCTTTACTGGCTCTATCCCCGCCTCTTCGACCTGTTTGTTTCCTCTCCACCTATCCTCTCCTCTATCCCTCTTCTATCTGCCTCCCACTCTCTCCCTATTTATTTCAGAACCCCCTTCCCCTCCCCCTTTTCTGATGAAGTGTCTAGGCCCGAAACGTCAGCCTCTCTGCTCCTATAATGCTGCTTGGCCTGCTGTGTTCATCCAGCCCTGCACCTTGTTGTCTCGTAATTTATATGGACTTTAGTAAGGCATTTGATAAAGTCCCACATGGCAGGTTGGTACAAAAACTAAAATCACAAGGGATTCTGGGTGACCTGGCCAGATGGATAGAAAACTGGCTTGGTCATAGAAGGCAGAGGGTAGTGGTGAAAGGATGTTTTTCAGAATGGAGACCGGTTAACTAGCGGTGTTCCACAGGGGTCAGCCTTAGGTCCTTTGTTGTTTGTAGCAGATAGAAATGATCTGGAGGAAAATGTGGGTGGTCTGATAAGCAAGTTTGCTGATGACACGAAGATTGGAGTGGCTGATAGTGGCAACAATTGTGAAAGTATACAACAGGATATAGATAGATTGGTGACTTGGGCACAGATGGCATTTAATCCAGACAAATGTGAGGTGATGCATTTTAGAGGATCAAATTTAGGTGTGAATTATATTGTAAATGGACAGAACCTTTAGGAACCTCATACAGACAGATCTAGGCGTGCAGGTCCACAGTTCCCTGAAAGTGGCAACACAGGTAGTCAAGGTGATTAAGATGGCATATGGCATGCTTGCCTTCATCGCCCGGGGCTTGGAGTACATAAGTTGGCAAAACATGTTGCAGCTATATAAAACCCTTGTCAGGCTTGGAGTATTGTGTGCAGTTTTGGTAGCACACTACCAGAAGGACGTGGAAGCTTTGGAGAGAGTACAGAGAAGGTTCACCAGGATGTTGCCTGGTCCCCCAGGCATTGGCTACGAGGAAAGGTTAAAAAAGACTAGGATTATTGTCACTGGAAAGACGACAGCCAAGAGGAGACCTGATAGAGGTCTACAAATTTATGAGAAGCATGGAAAGGGTGGATAGTCAGAGGCTTTTTCCCTGTGTTAAGTTTCAATTACAAGGGGGCACAAGTTCAAGGTCAGAGGGGGAAAGTTTAAGGGAGATATGTGAGGGAAGTTTTTCACGCAGAGAGTGGTAGCAGCCGGGAATGCACTACCAGAAGAGGTGGTGAAAGTGGGTACAATAAAGATATTGAAGAGGCACCAAGATGGATACATCAAAAGGGAGGGAATAGAGGGATACGGATTGAAAAATGGCAGGTTTGTTTTTAGATTAATTAGGGCATGATGGTCGACACAGGCTTGGAGGGATGAAGGGCCTGTTCCTGTGCTGTCCTTTTTCATTTGTTCATAGTTACATGTCCCAAAGCCACTGGATTTTACTGCTTCTTGTCCATAATGATTTAGACTTGACATTGCCTTTTTAATATTTTCCCCCCAACTTCTGCTTCATTTTACTTTGACCTTTAGCTGCAGTAATTTATTAAAGGCTCCTCTGACGGCACCTCCACAACCTCATCTAGCTAGAACAACTAGGGCAGCAGATACAGGAGAGCACCAAGGGGTGGCGGTTCACCATCTTCTCCAGGGTAATCACGAGTAGGGATGAAATGAAATCCATTAGAGAGAGAAAAGGAATGTGTCTACTGATGCATCAGGACTGACTGGAAGCTGTATAGATGTGGCTACCGACTCCAACGTAAGCATTGACCCAACTCCTCAATTCTGAATTTTGCATTCCATTTGAGGAACATCTTCAGTTGCATGTGGATGAACTCTCTGCTTGCAAAATGTATCACCACCAGCTGGAGGAAGACAGGCTATGGACTAAGATGTTTTTGTGCTGCATTATAAAACATTGATAATGCCATACTGAGAATAGCTGATAACTTCAGATATCTGGATGTCACCATCACCAGTGGGGGTTGACTCTTTGGATGGACTTTGCTTAAGGTAAGGAGAATGGAAAGACCTGGCTGAGAAGAGGCCTAGAGAAGACAGAGCCAACAAATCCTGGACCTTCTCAATACCCTGCTTTAATCTGCAGTGCGTGTAGCAGAGACTACTATCCAGACTCTGTCTTCTGAGTCATTGCATACAATAGTTGTGTTCAGGCCAGCTCTCTGCACAGCAATCTAATCAGGCCTATTCCCTGCTCTCAGCAACAGAAACAAAGTTGCTGGAAAAGCTCAGCAGGTCTGGCAGCATCTGTGAAGAAAGAAACTGAGTTAACGTTTTGGGTCTGGTGACCCTTCCTATCCCTGTAACTGTTTATTTTGTTGAAGAGTGTGCTCTTGCAGCACGGTGGTAATGTCCCGGAGCCAGGAAACTCAGGTTCAGGTTCCACCTGCTCTACAGCTGTGTAATAACTTCTCGGAACAGATTGGTCAGAAAATACGTATTTTGAAGTGTCCACAGACTTTTGACATAATTCTTTGCCTACAATGTGATGGAAGCAGAGATGATGTGTCTCAGGTGATTACCATTCACTGCATAATACAGTTCCCTCACAGTCCTCTGTATCTCTTGCTCAAAGCCTTCAGAGTCCCCTGTTCCTTGTGCTGTCAACTCATGGCGGCGTCTTTTCGTTCATTTTCTATCTTGATCTCGTACACACGGAGCTGAATATCAAGGCTTAAACTGTGTCTCAATTTAGAAAGTTACCAGGAAGTCCTGAAACTGTCAAAATTAAGAACCTAGATACAGACAAACATTGCAAAACTATTGTGTGTTAGTTAGTGTTTGCAGGAATGTAAATATAGAAAGTAGGATTAAGCTATTCACCATTCAAGCCTGCTCCACCATGCAATCTGATCATGGCTGATTTATCCAACTCAGTACTCCATTCCTCATACTCTGCCCATACTCTTGCATCCCTTTAGCCCTAAAAACTGTTTTCGAGTAGGATTTAGATATTGTGTTGTGGCCTCAATGGCTTTCTGTGAAAGGGGATTCCACAGGCTCTCTGGGTGAAGAAATCTCACCTCGTCTCAGTCCTAAATAGCCTTACCCTGTATCCTTAAGCTGTGACCTGTGGACTCCCTGGTCACTGGAAACAGCTTCCCCAAATTTACCATGTCTAGTCCTGTCAGAATTTATATAAGTTTCTGAGATTGTCTCAGTCCTAACTGATCAACTTTCTCTTTATACATTGGTCTTGCCATCGCAGGAATCGGTCTAGTAAACCTTTGTTGCATTCCCTCCATAGCTAGGACATCCTTCCTCCAGTAAGGAGACCTAAACTGCGCACAATACTCCAGGTGTAGTCTTACTAATACCACGTATAACTGCACCAAGACATTCCTATTCCTGTACTGGAATCCTCTTGCTATGTAGGCCAATATACCATTTGCCACCTTCACTACTTCTTGCACCTGTATGCTTACTCTCAGTGAATATTGTACAAGTATACCAGGGGCTCATTGCACTCCACCTTTTCCATTGCCATTCAGACAATAATCTGCCTTCCTGTTTTTGCTACCCAATTATATAACCTCATATTTATCTATGTTATATCTCATCTGCTGTGTGTTTGTCTACTTGCTCAACTTGTCCAAATCAAAATGAAACAAGTTCTTGTCCTCCTCACCATTCACACTCCCATCTAGTTTTGTCACTTGCAAATCTGGACTTATTACATTTACTTCCCTCATCTAAATCATGAATAAATATTGTGAATAGCTGGGGTCCCAAGCACTGATACCTGTGGTACTCTGCTAGTTGGTGATTTAAAAAAGTTTATTTGAACTCTGTTTCCTGTCTGCCAACCAGTTCACTACCAGCTAAAGCAATATGCTGTCATAATTTAGCATTTATAATTAAAGACAAAGATAAAATGTTTGGTTCCTTCCCAACTTTAGATTGGGTGGGGAGAGGAAGATAGGCAGTCCTACCAATCCATAGTTCAAACAGGGGTCAAGTATGAATCGTTCATAGATTGACAAACCCAAGCGTTATTGAATCATGAACTAACATTGAGTGTGGCCTGGGAGAAGAGGGGGGACAAAAATGAAAATGAAGACTTTACAATCTGAGAGAAGAAGTAATTAAAATATATATGAAACAAAAATTAAAATTCTTATGGATTAGCTTTAAACTTCACCAAGTATCAAGGCCAGAGAATAATTACAAATTGAATAGCAGACTTTATACCTCTGTGCATGAGATGGAACATGCCTCCATTTCTAATACCGTCTTGTTGAAAGGTCTGAAGTGAATGATTGTTCGGAGACACAGCAAGGTGCAGTTCTGGTTCTGGACTGTAAAGATCAAGTAGGTCCAACTTCAAACACCAGTCGGTGCTGATTTTAGGAATCTCAGTTGTGATGGAAGTAGAGATGTTACAGATTAGTCACGGGTCCCAGGAAGGAGAGGTGATAATCAGCAAGGATTTTCTATTTTGATCTATCTACTGACGTTGAGATGGATTAAAAAAAACACTTGAGATGAAAAGGCTGTTAAATTTCAGCCTCCCCAGTATACTTCCATTTCCTCACAGAAACATGTCTGAGTTCAGAACGTTACCATGTGGGAATCTCAAATCTCTGTCCTAACATGTACAGTACTGGCACCTCAGCATGGTTTAACATTGGATTGTTGTTTGTTTCCATTTTTGTTTTTACCATGTACTATGCACTGTCTGATAGCAACCAGCATTTTAATGCTGCCTGTAACATTTAAATGGAACACACAAAATCCCATGTCATTCTAAAAGCATAGCTCAAAATGAAGTAGAAAGGAAAGAGTAACCAGCTGTACCACGGCATCCTGCACACACTGTATAAACATCCCAATAAGTTATTTCCAGCAACTTAAATAGTCTGCGATCTGTTTTCTTCTGATTATGCATTGATTATTTCCTGCCCTGAGAGTGTCTGCTCTAATTAGAATTAATACAATTATTACAGAACAGAATTGCAGCTACATGCTTTCCAGCTGCTTTTTCTGTGAGCCATAATTAAAACCTGGAATAGGAAGTTCTGTTACGATTGAATTACTGAGAATCAAGCCTTGCAATGTGGTTGCTGGTAATTTGGTATTCAGATGCAATCAGATCACAAACCATCTGTTTAACCATGTCTGAAAAGACTTTGCATCTCAAGACTGCTTCCATTTCTTGTATAAAACTTCACAAGCTCAGCACGTACTTCACAAATAATTCATGTTGGTGTATTTTAGTGGAAGAATTCTGTTGTATCACTTAGAATTTTCTGCAAAACGTGCAATAAATCTCAAAGTTGAAAGCATAATTAGGAAGACTTATGTAGTAACTATGACATAATACAATTGAATAATGTATCTTTAAGAAAAATAGGCTGTCGCATATTATAGTTCCATTTCATTTGCATATATCAATAAATTATGCATGAAATGAAATTTGTAATCTTGATCCAAAATGCTGTCAAAAACAAATAAATTGTTTTAATAGTGGTTGTATGTACTAAGTATGTGTTGCGAGTTCTTGATTTATAGAGTTTGTTCTCCTAACTACCTGAAGAACAATGTGCAGATTTTTCTGATAGATTTGTTATGAGATCAAATAATCACTTAGGTGAAATTTGTTTCAGAATCATATATTGAATATGTGTTTCAGTTAATTACTTGAATGATTCAGTTTTGGTTCTGAGTTCCTTGAAAGCTGGAATACCCATGAATACATTTTGATAATTTGCATCCAGGTTCCCCTTTCTAAAAAAAACTAATATTTTCTCTCTTTAATATCCTCTTCCTTCCAATCTCTCCTCTGTTTGTTTGTTTCTCTCTTTCTCTCTTTGAAAGTGGGGGGCGGGGTGGGGAATATCTACAGAGCACTTAGGATGTTTAGGGAGGCAATGGTGTCAATGATATTTGGAGTGTAATGTAGATTACTTTAATATCATGCACATGCAGATATGAAGCAAGAGTTCATATAATTAGACTAGTTAAAGGCATTTACAAAGCCAAATGATGCATTCGCTTATAAACACTGTAACCTATAGTGATGACTTTAGCATTTTGCTTTTTGTAAAGGCTGCTTTTTGAAATGAGACAAAAATGGGCTGTACTGACTCTGAGAACACAACTGATTCTTTTGTGTCCAGATTAGTTCAGGGTCCGATGTGAGAATTATTAGAAGCAGTTATCAATGATGCCTACTGCACCAATCTTGCTGATCGCCCCTGCTCCTTCCATTTCACCTTCAGTTATTTGACATTGTCATCACTCAAAGCAATGATGGTGTGTATCAGACTTTGTTATTTCTGTACTGTGGGTGACTCAGCAGACCAACCCTGAAATCACTGGACTTTGGCAGAGAGCAAGAGTTGGCCCTGAGGAAGAGGATTCCTCTCTTTCTCTTGCTCTATCTTTCTGCTCTGCTTTTGTGATATCTTTCACAGCAGGGTTTATGCAGTCAGTTTCCGATTACTTTGTGTCTTGTTGGATGAGACCTCCTAGATGGCATGATTGGCAGCATGTTCCTCCCACATACTGAGGTTAATTTGTCCCCTTTTTAACAAGTCCTTAAAATGTGACCTGCTCATCCTTGAGGTCACGTCTTAGGTTGTCTGAAGAGTAGCTGCTTTGGAAGTTAACTACTTAGTGCGATGACCAGAGGAGCTAAGTTCACCTGATCATGGTAATGATGCTGAAAGAAAGGCTTTGATCAGGATGCTGGAGTTTATGCTTTTGTCTTCCCAGTTTACTTTCAGTATCCCGCAGAGTCTGCGCTGGTGAAAATTCTCAAGTGTTTTGTGATGACTATGTAGACTCCCAATTCTACTGCACAATGGGCTGTGTCCCATGCTGCAACAACCTGTCTTCGGATACATTGACTGGGCTTGGAGGAGTACTTCTAAACATATTGTTGCAACAAGCTAGTGTGTGTTACTTTGGGAGAACAAAAGGGACAAAGCTAAGAGCAAAACTTTGAGTCTCGAGCTATGGAAAATGCCAGCATTAATTGAGAAGCAATGAGGAGGGTATGGAGAAAGAATATCATTAACTGATTGAAGCAAAAAGCTTTTTTCTTTTTTAACTGTTGGAAATGGACAAGTTCCAATTATGTAGCTCCTTTATGGGCCATAGAACACTAAGATCTAGTACAAGTTTAAATATGAGCCGCTAGTTATGAAATCTGCTGTTTTTAACTTTGCAGGCAGGTGAATTCAATAACACATTGCTTGGTTTGTTTTATTCATCATGTGTAGAGGATTTTATAGAAAATAAATGTTCATTGGCCTGTTGTAGCCTCTATGCAATATTATCCACTGTCTAGGAATTAAACTTTACTAGCAGCAGTTATTAAAGCAAGGAAAAGCAAATTTCTCCAACTTGTTTTGTAAATGATTCTGCAGCTGTCTTAAAAGATTCAGAGCAAATGAGGAATTGAGTTGTTTGAATCATGCATAGATTTTATTTTTCATCACTTATCTGGATATTGACTGAAAAAAGATCACAAAACTAACAAGATGTAATCCCTTTACCATTGACAAGCAGCAGCACCTTTAAAGGATATGGGTGGAGTGTCTTCCAACCCTCGAACAGCCTGGCTAATGGCAAGATGGAAAAATGTGATTCTTGACATCAAGAAAATAATTCTGATTTTCCTTTCAAAGTTTCAAGGGTGAGTTCTGAATGTCACTAATAAGCACGACTACCTTATTTTCAAGTATTTGCACCTCACTGTTGGCTAATCTCACCTCAATTAAACATGCTTGTGACTCTCCTATGCACTGCCAAGCAACTAGATGGCACCAATTCCTGATGTGAGAGTGAAAGCATTTACTTGCCAGATGCAGCTCACCACTTGCTTTGCCTAGCTTTCTTCTTAAGATCTATTACCAACATCTCTAGGCAAGCTTCATGGATAGCAACTGCCTCTACCCTTCATCCATGGAAGTTGGCATTGCCAAAACACCAGCCTCTCACTACTTGGACTAACTCCTAGCATACTTTAGCAGTTCAATGCTGCACTTTGGAGATCACCTAACATTGCAATTCTTCTGTCAGGCTGCTCGATGTGCAGGGACACAAACCCAGCTCATGGATCTGCCTCCTTAGTATACAACCATTTTGTATTCGTATAAATGAATCCAACTAACCTTCCCCCTCCTGTGGTTAACTAAAGGAGTTATGGATAGCATCAAACTGAAGGAAAAAAACATATAGCTGTGCTAAGATGTGTAATAGATGACTGAGTCAGATTTAGTGGTGAGATGATGGCCCAGTGATATTATTGCTCAACTTTTAATCAAGAAACTCAGCTAATGTTCCAGGAACTTATGTTCAAATCACACCATGGCAAATAATGGAATTAGAATTCAATTTTATCTGGAATTAAGAATCCAGTGATGACCATTGCTGATTGTCAGGAAAAACCCATCCGATTCATTAATGTCCTTCAGGGAAAGAGATCTGCCATCTGCATCTGATCAGACCTACATGTTACTCAAGGCCCACCGCAATGTGGTTGATTCTGGACTACCCTGTGAAATGGTCTAGCAAGCCACTCGGTCCAAGGGCAGCTAGGGATAGGCAATAAATGCTGCCAAACCAGTGATGACCACATCCCACAAGTGAACAAAAAAACTCCAATAAATTGGTTAAACATGATTTCCCTTTGGAAAAAACTATGCTGGCTCTTCCTGATTACCTTGTGTTTCCCTAAGTATGCAGCAATAATCTCGATAATGATCAATTTTAGCACCTTCCTCACAAAAGATGTCAAGCTAACTGGCCTATACCTTTCTGTTCTCCGCTTCCCTCCCTCCCTTGGGCTGGAGGGGTTATATTTGCTAATTTCCAGTCTGATTGAACTTTTCCAAAATCAAGCGAATTTTGGAAAATCAAAATCAGCACAGCTACGAGCTCATCAGCATCTGCTTTTAAGAATCTTAGGATGAATTACAAAACTACAGTATGCAGGTATAGGACATCATTAACAACGCTAATGGAATTATATCCTTTATTGCAAGAAGCTTTAAATGTAAAGTAAGCATTTGTACTTCAGTTATACAGGGCATTGTATGATACCACATCTGGAATACTGTGTGCAGTTCTGGTGTCCTAATTTAAGGATGGATGTAAAATGTGTTTAAGATAGTTTAGAGGAAGTTTACAATATTAATATCTGGAATGATCGGGTTGCCTGAGGATAGGTTGGACAGAGCTATGCTTGTTACCACTAGAGTTTAGAAGAGTGAAGGGTGATTGGATTAAGGTGTATAAAATCCTGAATGGTCTTGACATGGTAGATGTGGAACGGATATTGCCTCCTGTGTGTCATTCCAGAACAATGGAGCATTATTTTAAAATTAGGGGTTGCCCTTTTCAGACAGATGAGAATTTGTTTTCCATCAGAGGATTGTGTAACTTTGAAATCCTCTGCAACACAGTTAACATTGATTTTTTTTTTTCTTCACAGATGCTGCCAGACTTGCTGAGCTTTTCCACCAATTTCTGTTTTTCTTCCTAATTTACAGCATCCGCAGTTCTTTCCGTTTTTATTTGGAATCTTCTGCCTCAGAAGGGAGTAGAGGTTGGGTCATAAAATATTTTTAAGGCAGACCTAGAGAGATTTTTGTTAGGAAAGAGAATCAGAGGGGGCAGATAAGATGTGGAATTCAAAAACACATGTGCTGTAATCTTATTGTGTAGGGAGCAGGCTCAGAGGCCTAAATGGTCTATATCTGCTTCAATTTCATATGTTCATGCTTGTACGTGTCCCAAGCTCAGTGGGTAGGGAGGGAACAAAGGGTTCGTTTAGGAAGATGAGGTGGGTAAGATCTGTTGAGTAAAGGTGCTTCCTGCAATAGTGAGAGTGGTAGAACATTAGCCTTGGTGATGTTACTGTGCAGGGCAGAGTGTGGGAAGGCAGGGAGAAGATGGTGGCACTTACCTCTGTAGAGTGCAGACTGTCATTTACCTTCTCCAGGCTTTGCTGAGCATTTCTTTTAGTGTGAAACGGCGCTGACCTGCACCTCTATCTGTGTCCAGTTTCAAATGTGGTTGATGCTGTGGTCAGTCCACAGGAAAGATAGTGGCACTTCCCTTTGCCACCAGCCCTTCCAGGCCCTTTTGTGAAGCAGTCTGTCACCATCACTTTTTGGGACATGCACTTTCTGGAAAGGGATTAAGTAGCAGAGTATGAAGGCCAGCTCCTGGCTCAGAGTGTTTGAAGTGATACACGGCTGGGATTTAAATATGGTGCCAGTTGTATGGCTGGTGGAAGGTCCTGGCAGAAATGAGCACTTCCACATTTGTTGCTGCATGATTTCACACGGATCTGACTTAATGAGGTGAGCAGCGAAGGGTTGAATGAGGGATGCTGTGAGCCACACAAAACCACCCCTCCCCCATCGCACTCCTCAAAAAAACACAACATAGACATGAGAAAATACAGCCCATGTTCACATGGAAAAAGGTGAATTTCTACATTAGAAATGTTACAACCTGATTCTTTTTTTTCAATCTTTACAGAGTCATACAATATGGAAACAGATCCTTGCTGAACATAATTCCAAACCCAGCTAGTTTCACCTGCTTGCTTCTTGGCCCAAATCCCTCCAAACCTTTCCTATTCATGTACTTATTCAGGTATCTTTTAAAGGTTGTAATTGTACCCACATCCACCACTCCCTTAGGAAGTTCATTTCACATGTGAGCCACCCTCTTTTTTTTTTAAAAAAATTGCCTCGTGTCTTTTTAAAATCTCCCTCCACTCACCTTAAAAAAAAAAGTGCCCACACCTTGAAATCCCCCATCCTAGGGAAAAGACAACTACCATTAACTCTATCTATACCTCTCATTATTTTATAAACTTCCGAGGTCACCTCTCAAACTCCTACGCTCCAGTGAAAAAAAGTCCCAGCCTTTCTTTATAACTCAAACATTCCATACCCTAATTTAATCTTTTAATTCTCCACAAATGCTATCTCAACGTACTGACTGCCGACTCCACCCTACTCTCCCAATCTGACATTGGATGTTCCTTGTTAATGGTCTCACTGCAGCTCTTGCTGATGCTGCTGCTTCAATCAAGACCAGCTCTGATCCTGATTATCACAGACCAGGAACTACCACTTGCGCCAAAGTCCAATCCTAATGCATCTGCAGTGAATGAGTGAATGAGTGAATGAATTTTGTCCACATCTCTCAGGACATAAATCGGCTATGGCAGTGCTCTAAATATTGGGCAATTACCAAGTCCTGAAGTTCCATTATACCTTCCAAGGTAGACTAAGGACCAAGTGAGGCTTTCTAGAAAGTTCAGGACTTGCAGTATTGTATGGTCTAATTGCTGTGAATTTATTTCAGCAAAAGGTAAATTTTGTTTGCTCAGATGCTTGTACATACACTATAATTCTTTTTTAACTGTCATGTGATAAATTGAGGAAAATGTCAGCCAGAAGTAGGGCTGTCCAGCTCCCTAATCTAATGAAACCAAGTCTTTCCAGTTCAACAAAGTCTAGGTATTTTAGTTTTATGTAACTGTCCAATTCTAACAGCTGCACATCTTATATTTTGCATGGTTATGCTAAGTCTATATAAAAAGTGAAGTATAAGAAAATAAAATTTCATTAAAATACAATGTATTTGATATTAATCGTATGTTTTATCACATACATTTTATAAGACAATATTGCAAACAAATATTCCATGAATAGCACAAGCATCACTACTATTCACTAAAGAATTAACATGTATTATCCTAATGGTTGATTTAGCTTTGGCAACGAGTAGATGATCAATGAAGACAAGAAGGTTCCAGATTTAATCTGAGATTTGAGATGAATTACCTAATCTCAGGCAGTACTATAAATGATAACGGTGTTTTCTTCAAGGAACACATTTGCAATCCCAAAACTGGATTAGAATGTAATTTACAGAAAAACATTCATGTATAAACTAAGTGATCAAGTTGAAACCATGGAGATGTGAAAATCATGTAATAATATGTTTTTAAAAAAAAATTCTGCAGGTACCAGGGAAATGGTGAATGGGGAATTTAAACAAGAAATGTCAAATTAGAATTTGTTGTAATTAAAAACTAAAACACCATTCCTGTATTACAGGTACTGAAGACCATAAATGATGATATCTATCAGTACTTCACTGAGGACTTATACCATGTAAGATAGGGCTGTATTGATACCTTTCTACATGACATTCATGGGAGTGAATTTAACTGAGACAGCGTTGCCTTGTTTTCTCTGGGCATGGTCGTCATGAGTTTGGCCTGAACTCAACATCAATAGTGTAGAGTAAGGGGAAATATAGCTATCGTTAAAAGGTATGTCATAGTGATGTCAGATCACATGGAGCTGGAGACTATGTCTGTAAAGTTCCAGATAAGATGCTCCTCTCTTACTATCCTCTACACAAGGTCACAGTTTCAGAACATGGGATAGGCCATTTTGGATTGGAGGGAAAAATGTCTTCACTCAGTGGTAAAACTTTGGAATTCTCTGCCACAAAAAGTGGCTGAGTTCACAACATGGAATGTTTTCAAGGAGTTAAAGTTCTTAAGGCTAAAGGAATCCAAGGATATGGGAAGAAAGTGGGAACAGAGTATTAAGTTGGATGATCAGCCATAATCATATTAAATGGTGGAGCAGGCTGAAAGGGCCTCTACTCTAATTGTCTATGTACATTATGTCCAAGAAAACTTGTTACTGTTCACTCTCGAGCGTAGACGTGGCATTACAGATGTATGTGCTAATACTTACGGTATTCTTTTAATCTGGCAGTTTGCAAATATGAGGTGAAGATGCACAGTATAATCACATGCATAATGTATTCAACCATGTGACAAATGTTGATCTACACCATCTATAAGAGATTGTATACTGGGAATCAAAAAGAGATGAGGAATCTAAGAAAAATTATTTTTGGTTATTTTTTTAGCAATCTGTTTTGTCAGCCATGTCACTTCAAGTTGCTTTGA
>NW_025969491.1:10565-14861 GCF_021869965.1 Rhincodon typus | reverse complement strand
AGCTGCTTAACAATTCAGAGTCACACTCATTTTTACCAGAGTGGAATACTTAAAAATAGATAACACAGTTGACCAGGGTGTGTGTCTCAAATCTGGTTGAGTAGGCTATTGGCTCATCAAGTCCACACTGACCCTCTGAAGAGCTTTCCATCCTACTACGCTATACCCCTGCATTCCCCACATCTAACCTACCTATCCTACACATCCCTGTGACACTACAGGCCATTTAGCATGGCCAATCCACATAACCTGCACATCTTTGGACTGTGGGAGGAAACTGGAACACCTGGAAGAAACCCACACAGAGATGGGGAGAATGTGCAAATTCCACATAAACAGATGCCCAAGAGTGGAATTGAACCCAGGTCCCTGGTCCTGTGAGGCAGCAGTGCTAACCACTGAGCCACCGTGCCACACCAAAATCTTTGCTTTTAACTGTAGACTGTTCAACTGAAAACCAAATTCTGGTAACACAGCTTATGATCACTTTTTATGAACGTTAATACTGTCTTACTTTCTTCAGGCTACTTTGTTTAATTTCCATGATTTTGTTTTTCCCTTGTGATTGCCAGAAGTGTCTTTTCATTACTGCCTTAAAGGGGTTGTCTTCTTTGGAGCAGAGAGGGCCATGAGGAGACTTGATAGGAGCCTTTAAAATCATGAAGCATTTTGAATGAAGCATAGCTGTTTCCAATGGGCACAACATGAAGAACAGGTTCAAGTTGATTGGAGAAGACAGTTTTTGATACAGTGAATGATCAGGATTTGGAATGCACTCCCTGTTAAGTTGATGGTTACACATTCAATAGCTAAAGGGAACTGGATCAGTACTTGCAGGGGAATAAATTACAAAGATATGAGGGATGGAACGGTGAATTGGGTTGGTCTCTGAAAGAGTTGATGCAATCTCAGTTGACCACATGGTCTGCTTTAAACTGTTTTCTTTCCGCAAAACATCGAAATTGAAAACCAAAGCACAGGCAGGTAAACCTGTTTACTCCTGACACGTATAGTCTTGCGTATATTGATTCCTACCTGCATCTCAGCCCCTATGCCACCAGTGATTCGGATTGTACCCTCTATTCTACAGGCATGTGTCAATTTTGGGGACCATTCTTGCTGTTGACAAACTTTCCCATTACCCGAGCCTGCCTTCTATTTCGTGAGCAACAGCAAGGGAGTTTTAAGAATTAAATTTCTGTCTCTTATTCCATCCTTTGTTGGATTTATCGCTACATGTCCAACTCATGCATTTCATAGAATGCTTCCTCCACCTGCCAACATTCTCCCCTTTGTAAATGGTATTATGATAGCCAAGACAGAGTGTATATTAGTAGGTCATGATATTCAAGTACCTGGTTCGGAAAGCAATAGGTTCATAGAATCATTGTGTCCCTATGAGTGCAGAAATAGGCCGTTCAGCCCATTGAGTCTGTACTGCCCCTCTGAAAACCATCCCACCCAAATCCACCCCCCTACCCTATCACTGTAACCCTGCATTTCCCATGGCTAATCCACCTAGCCTGCACAGCCCTGGACGCTGCGACGCAAGTTAGCCTGGCCAATCCACCTAACCTGCACATCAACACCAAACAGCAGGCCATTAAATTAAGGCAAAAAATCCTAGTGATGTGAAGAACCGTTTAATGTGATTCTTTGACTAACAGCTAACTCTTTCCCCTAATGTCCCACACAAGTAAAAGGTATAAGGAAGTTGGTTCATATTGGTCCCCAGCTCGGGTGCCCACCCCTGCCAGATCTCTCTGGCGAAGAAGAGACCAGCAGATTGGGTGTGATTGAACTGACCGTTTTGCACAAGTGAACTTTTGAAGGATATGGAGTCACTCAGCAGGACGTTCTTGGGTTGGAGGGAAGGGTGTGGGCCAGGGGGCAGTATGGGCTGTTGCCATGTTCACCTGAGCCCCTGCTGTAACTTCATAACATCCCCCGTGCCACCCTTTCTCTCAGGAACCTGATGACCGAAAGCAGACAATTTCATCCTTTGCGCTAATCTTCTGGTAGAAGAGAGACTGCAGGAACCCTGAGGGACTTGAATAATCATGGCATTAGAACACCAAATCTTATTAAAATACTGCTGCCTCGATGCGGGGAATGAAAATAGGAATTTGAAACCCAAAGAATGGCCACCTAGACTTCATATTGGAGACAGGCAATTGGTGATAAATAATGAATCAGTGCTGCATCTGAAAAGAAATTGGGAAATGGTCCTCAGAATAGTGCATAGCTTTGAATATCTACCACAATTTTTAGAAATGTATTTGAAAGCTGTATATGATGGAAACTCTACAGAGACCTTGTAAAGTTGAAAAGAAAGTTACAATCAGATCAGTTGTCTCTTTTAGGGACAGAGGCAGGCCATTCTGCCCTTCTGAACTCCTGGCACAGGACAGAGAATGTGGAAAAAATAATCAGGATGGTTCTTCACTCTACCAAAAGCTAAAATCAATGAGGATTTGCTTTTGGATTTTTTTGGATGACTTGTTCAATAAAACATGATGCTGCAGTCAACTGTTACCATGGGAATGAAGGAGATTAAATTTTGGCCAAGGGAGATGTGAATAAATCACTGTGTTTATATACGTTCATTGATATGTTCATCCTAGAATATAAATATTCACCCTAATTTGTATACATTCATCCAAATTTATATATGTTCAGCCTATTTTGCATGCATTCATCCCAGTTTATATGCATTCACCCTAGTTTATATATGTTCATTCTAGTTTATGTACATTCAAGAGACAGGCCAAGCAGCATCAGAGGAGCAGGAAGGCTGACGTTTTGGGCCTAGACCCTTCTTCAGAAATGGGGGAGGGGAAGGGGGTTCTGAAATAAATAGGGAGAGAGGGGGAGGCGGATAGAAGATGGATAGAGGAGAAGATAGGTGGAGAGGAGACAGACAGGTCAAAGAGGCAGGGATGGAGCCAGTAAAGGTGAGTGTAGGTGGGGAGGTAGGGAGGAGATAGGTCAGTCCAGGGAGGACAGACAGGTCAAGGGGGCGGGATGAGGTTAGTAGGTAGGAAATGTGGGTGCGGCTTGAGGTGGGAAGAGGGAATAGGTGGGAGGAAGGACAGTTTAGGGAGGCGGGGACGAGCTGGGCTGGTTTTGGGATGCGGTAGGGGGAGGAGAGATTTTGAAGCTTGTGAAATCCACATTGATACCATTGGGCTGCAGGGTTCCCAAGCGGAATATGAGTTGCTGTTCCTGCAACCTTCGGGTAGCATCATTGTGGCACTGCAGGAGGCCCAGGATGGACATGTCATCTGAGGAATGGGAGGGGGAGTTGAAATGGTTCACGACTGGGAGGTGCAGTTTATTGCGAACCAAGCGTAGGTGTTCTGCAAAGTGGTCCCCAAGCCTCCGCTTGGTTTCCCCGATGTTGCAGGAACAGCAACTCATATTCCGCTTGGGAACCCTGCAGCCCAATGGTATCAATGTGGATTTCACAAACTTCAAAATCTCCCCTCCCCCTACCGCATCCCAAAACCAGCCCAGCTCATCCCTGCCTCCCTAACCTGTTCTTCCTCCCACCTATCCCCTCCTCCCACCTCAAGCCGCACCCCCATTTCCTACCTACTAACCTCATCCCGCCCCCTTGACCTGTCTGTCCTCCCTGAACTGACCTATCTCCTCCCTACCTCCCCACCTACACTCACCTTTACTGGCTCCATCCCCGCCTCTTTGACCTGTCTGTCTCCTCTCCACCTATCTTCTCCTCTATCCATCTTCTATCTGCCTCCCCCTCTCTCCCTATTTATTTCAGAACCCCCTTCCCCTCCCCCATTTCAGCCTTCCTGCTGCTCTGATGCTGCTTGGCCTGCTGTGTTCATCCAGCTCTACACCTTGTTGTCTCGGATTCTCCAGCATCTGCAGTTCCTACTATCTCTTATGTACATTCACTCTCATTTATATATGTTCACCCTATTTTATTTACAGTCATCCTAGTTTAAGTACATCAATCTTTGTTTATATACATACATCCATCTAGATTATATGTTTCCTGTTTTAAAAAGGAATGGCATTCACAACAACTAAATGGAGTGGTGGCATATTGAAAGGAACATCTTCACCAAGTCAGCAACCCCTTCCCATGCGAAGCTAACATTTCTGATCTAAATTTTCTGTTACTTTGCTTTAAGCAATCATTTGTAATTCTTTTACGAGTTAAAAAGTCTTTAACTAGATTTGAGACACACACCCTGGTCGACTGTGTTATCTATTTTTAAGCATTCCACTCTGGTAAAAATGAGTGTGACTCTGAATTGTTAAGCAGCT
>NW_025969491.1:9292-10065 GCF_021869965.1 Rhincodon typus | reverse complement strand
TGTGTGTGTGTGTGTGTGTGTATCTGATTGTGTGTGTGTGTCAAGTCTGCTCTGCCTTTCAATCATGGCTGGTAAGTTTCTGTCACTGAATTTTTTTTTATTTTTATAGAAACCCTACAGTGTAGAAACAGGCCACAGGTCCCAACAAGTCCACACCGACCCACAGAGCATCCTACCCAGACCCATTTCCCTGTAGTCCACCTAAATCTACACATCCCTGAACACTATGGGCAATTTAGCATGGCCAATCCACCTAGCTTGCACGTCTTTGGACTGTGGGAGGAAACCAGCCCACCCGGAGGAAACCCACACGGACACAGGTAGAATGTGCAATCTCCACACTGACAGTCACCCGAGGGTGGAATCGAACCCGGGTCCCAGGCGCTGTGAGGCAGCAGAGCTAACCTTAGACTAGACGGGATTGATGTTCCTGAGGAGGAGGTGTTAGCAATTCTGGAAGGTGTGAAAATAGGTAAGTCTCCTGGGCCTGATGGGATTTATTCTTGGATTCTCTGGGAAGCTGGAGATGAGATTGCAGAGCCTTTGGCTTTGATCTTTATGTCGTCATTGTCTTCAGGAATAGTGCCAGACGACTGGAGACTAGCAAATGTTGTCCCCTTGTTCAAGAAGGGGAGTAGAGACAACCAAGGTAATTATAGACCAGTGAGCCTTACTTCGGTTGTGGGTAAAGTGTTGGAAAGGATTATAAGAGATAGGATTTATAATCATTTAGAAAGGAATAATTTGATTAGGGATAGTCAACACGGTTTTGT
>NW_025969491.1:0-8792 GCF_021869965.1 Rhincodon typus | reverse complement strand
TCTTCCCTCAGAGAGCAGTGTATCTTTGGAATTCTCTACCCCAGAGGGCTGTGGAGGCTCACTTATTGAGCAGGTTCCAGAGATCAATAGATTTCTGGATCTAACTGAATAAGCTGAATAAGCTTGATGAGCCAAGTTAACCTAATCCCGCTCCTTATTTCTATGTTTGGATCTAATCACACACTAAAGTATCAGATTCTCATCGAGTCAGGCTCACCTTAGTGCCCTTTAGAAATGGTGAATGGGATCTGGCTCTCAGAGCTGTTACTGATTTTTTCTGCAAGCATAAGGCGAAAAGTGTGGTTACCAGCCTGGACCCTTGACTCATGAATTTGCTAGCTCCATTGCAGGGTAGTGAACAGATCAAATCACTCCCCTGCCCCACCTCCCCTCAGCACACACCCCACTCAGCAAATCTTATGGAGTCAGGGTTCTACTGCAAGGATATATGGTTCACAGCACTTCAGAGGAGTCATGCATCACAGGAGAAACCCAGTCTAAAAAGAAACAGTCACCTGCTGTTAGATGCTTTCATTGATAGGCTTTGAAGTACAACAACAATATGTTCTTTCTGTTTCAATAGCTAGATGCTGTATTGTGCGTTGGATGCGTTCTTATTGCAATGGTTAATTAAAGGGATTTGTCCTGCAGTCAAACAGGGTCTAGGCTCGAAACGTCAGCCTTCCTGCTCCTATGATGCTGCTTGGCCTGCTGTGTTCATCCAGCTCTACAACTTGTTATCTCAGATTCTCCAGCATCTGCAGTTCCTACTATCTCTGAGACATTAATGCTTCCACACCTACATGTTGCAATCCATGAAAGTATATTTTCCATTTGGAAAAGGGATTCTTACGCATGCAAAACCAACACATTCAGTGCTTAAGATCTGGAGCTGTCCCGACTTAAAGCAGCTGAAATGTTCACAGCCGTTTTAAATTTCAAATAAAATTGCTTTGCAGCTTCCCAGAGACAGAAAATAATAGACATCTGTTCTTGAAGTTCGTTGATCAGCTGGCCATCTGGTGTAGTTTAGGAAAAGGTGTAGGACCATCTTTTGTTTTGTTTTCTCAAGATTTCATGTGTCTGTGGCACTCTCTTCCTCACATTTTAATAGGCTGCTTTGTCTGTGAGTTGTACTAGTTTGTTTGGAGGCTGGGCCCAGTATAAATATTTTATTGAGGTTTAAAGGGAACAACAAAAGACTGTGCAGACTGCTTGATTGACAATTTGAAGAGAAGATGAAGGATTATCTTTCTTTGATGTTGTTTTTACAACAGATGAATAACTTGACAGATTTAAAGTTTTTGAATTGGTTTGTTTAGTTAGAACATTTTTCAATTTGAAATGACAGCTTTTTTACATTGCTGAAAATTTAATAATTTTAATATGCATTTCAAAGATATGACTATTGGGGCCAATCCATGAGGATACAGGATGACTAGTTAACAAGGATACATTAGTGACATGGTGGGTGGTATGGGTGAGAACTAAGGAGGTATGGGAAGTAGTATAGGCATGGAACAAAGAGGGGGTGTAAGAGGCATGGTTTGTGGGTGGAAATTGAGGAGGAGGGAGGATTTAGGGTTCTGACATTTACTGTTACAGCTTGATCTTCCTGCCTGTTCCACGAAACACTTCAGTCACTGAACAGTGGGCATGTGCTTGTCGACAGAAGTTAAGAGTAGGCGGGTGTCTTTTCCCATTTAGTGCACCCTGGAGTGAAGTCATCTGCAAGTGACTCAAAGATTGATCCTATGATTTTTCTAGCCCGTACGATTTAGTACCACACCACACATCGCACGAGCCACTGACCCAGAGACTTTTTTTATCCAACACCCAGGGAAGAACAATGATCATTTTCTTTGCCATATATGTTCATTTATCCTTGCTGTTGTACTCTGGAACTTTCATAATGTATTGAGAAGAAAACCACAGAATGACTGTAAACAATCAGGTGAAAGTCAGGTTTCTGATATAACACTTGAGCTAAAGAGTAGGAAGTTGACTTTTACACAAGTAATATTTTTGAGGGGTTTCAATCCACCCTCTTGGGTTTCCACAGTTGCCACATTGGAGGCTGTTCTCACTTGCCCTGAAAATAGTGCAATAGCAGCCAAAAGGTATTTTTTGAATTGCTAGTTACAAATACAGAATAAATTCCAAGGAGGCAGACTTAGTGTGGCTACAGTAAATTCATCAAAAACACAAGCCATATGTACAAATTTATAAGATTCTACTCAATTTGTTCACAGAACAGCAAAGAATATGCCTTAGCAGCAGAGCATGTAGTGAATGTGCATTAAAAATCAAAAAAAATCATCCATCTCCTCATCTTCAGAAGCAAATAATGTGCCTCGATCTGCTTCTTGAATGGAATCTTCATGTGAATCACCAGGCATCATCATCTTCATCAGCAAATATTTCATCATCAGCCATATCGTTCCACAAGTAATCAGATTCTGTCCCATCAAGTGTACTGGATCTCTGAGGTTTCCTGAATGATTTAATGCCTGTCTACAATGCAGTCACCTAGGGGTGATCTCGTCAGAGCTCGTACTGTGTCTCACTTGGTGAATGGCTTCTCTCCTCTGATCATTCAGTCTTTCCATTTTCTCTTGCGCTATCGCCCAAGGGCTTGTTTTGGGAGATATGCAACAGTTGAACAAGGCCGGTAGGACCCCTGGGAATCACTGCAATGTCACTGATTTGTGAGCTAGCTTCAGCGACAGCCTCTTTGACAAGGCAGTGATCTGAATATGTCCCAGGTGAGAAAACCTTTTGCTTTATAGAAACCACCAAACTTCTCTCAGCGGTATTTTCAAGACACCTTCCTGGATCCATCTTTACCCCCAACATGGGCAATTACTCCTTTTGGGAATTACTGTTTTTGGAAGGTTTCCTATTGAGTATCACCAACAGTTGAAACTTTATCCCCTCAGACAATGGTACAACTGTGAATCTACTCTTTTCATGGTCAATTGTTTACACGAGCACTGTTTTATCTCCAACTTTTCTCTCCATTTGATGATAAACCATTGAAATGTGATAAGCCTGTCATTGAGTCCTGCTGGGAGCTGCTGTAAAAACTTGATTGTCTGCTGCAGTACAAGTGTTTTTCTCTTCATAAACCTGGTGCACCATCCAGGGCTGGCCTTGAAATCTGTGAGGCTTGATTTTCTTGTTCGCTTTAGGGTCAGGATTTGCGTAAATACTTGAGAAACTGAGAC
Organism: Rhincodon typus; assembly: GCF_021869965.1. Lineage (NCBI taxonomy): Eukaryota > Metazoa > Chordata > Chondrichthyes > Orectolobiformes > Rhincodontidae > Rhincodon > Rhincodon typus. The sequence continues at coordinate 5,565 of NW_025969491.1, read as the reverse complement.
TCCATTCTGGCAATTTGCTTTGGTATATTTTCCAACTGAGGCCGCATGTTAGCATGTCTATTCTCTAATGTTCTTGAATTCTGTAGCTGCCGCCGAATTATTTATCTGCTCTGCAGTCTCAGTGACTTTAGATCGAACTGATTTGCATGCTATATTGACCATTACTCAAGTGTTTATGATATATAGCACAACGGGTGGCCATCCTTCCCATCATATCTGTGCTAGCCTCTGTTCTGCATGAGTCAGTGGCATAGTAGCAATGTCACTAGATGAGACAATGTCAGAGACTGAGGACAATGCTCTGGAGACACAGGTTTCAAATCTCACTTTTGCAGCTGGTGGAATTTAAAAGTTCAATTAATAAAATCTGGAATTGAAATTTGGTCTCAGTAATGGTGACCATTACAACTGTCATCTTTGTTATAAAATCCAATCAAGTTCACTAAAGCGCATTGAGGGAAGGAAATCTGCTGTCCTTACCAAGTCTGGCCTACATGTGACTCCAAGCCAACAGCAATCCAGTTGACCCTTAATTAAAGAGCCCAAGCGTCCACTCAGTCCAAGGGCAATTAGAGATGGGCAACAAATGTTGGCCTGCCCATTGACTCCCCATCTCATAAAGAATTTTTAAAAACTGAACTCAGCCAGGGCAATAATAGACCTACTACAAATTTGAGCACCCCCACCCCAGACTACGGGAGGAGGAATCAGCTATGGTTTCGAATCTCAATGCTACAAAAGTCACTCACAACTCTTTGCTTGTTGTTGCCAGGGTGAACTTTGTACGTTCTCCAGTTTGAACTGGCTATTTTAGGACCACAGCTGGTGAAGCTGGCATTTTGTCCCATGAGGTTTGCCTTTGACAGAGAAAAACAGCGCAGCCAAAAATGCCAACGACAGGCACAATTCTCAGTCCTCCACCAGCCTGCTCCTGCTCAGTGGTAAAATCATAAATTAATACGTTCCCCCGTATCCGTTCTGTAAATGCACGCCAAAGACTAATTTTACCCCAGCACTGTTCAAAACCAATGCAGCTGCAGTTGTTTTAGTCCACTTTAACAAAATAAAGGAAATAAAAAGATGTGGTCTTTATAGCAATCAGTTCCTGTAAAGCACTACTAGCAATCCAACTTCTGTCTAATTTGCACGCAGCATTAAAGTTGCAGCTGCTGGTAAACCTACATGAATGCATCCAAATGAATATACATGAAATGTTCACCATCACAAAAATATTTGCTGGATTGCCATTCGCTTACTGTCGCGACATCAGAATCCTGGAACTCCCTTCCACTGTGGGTGTGCTTTTACACTACAAGAAATGCAGTGGTTCAATTGAGCGGTTCACCAGCGATTTCTAAAGGGCATTCTTCTCCAGCAGTCCAGGGGAGACAGTGGTAATGTCCTCAGTAATCCAGGGGCATTGGTTAGTGATCAGGTGGCACGAGTTCAAATGCCACCACGATAGCGAATGGGTTTGGATTCGGTTCATAACCCCGGGATTGTAATCAGTGGGTGGGGTGTGGCCTTGTGGTATTATAAGAACATAAGAACTAGGAGCAGGAGTAGGCCGTCTGGCCCTTCAAGCCTGCTCCGCCATTCAATAAGATCATGGTTGATCCTTTCGTGGACTCAGATCCACTTACCCGCGCTCTCACCGTATCCCTTAATTCCTTTATTGTTCAAAAAAAATCTACCTTTTTTTTAAAAGCGTCTACTGAAATAGCGTCAACTACTTCACTGGGCAAGGAATTCCATAGATTAACAACCCTCTGGGTGAAGAAATTCCTTCTCAGTTCAGGCCTAAATCTGCTCCCTCTAATCTTGAGGCTATGCCCTCTTGTCCTAGCTTCACCTGCCAGTGGAAACATCCTCTCTACTTCTATCTTATCTATTCCCTTCATAATTTTTTATGTTTCTATAAGATCCCCCCTCAATCTTCTGAATTCCAATGAATATAATCCCAATCTACTCAGTCTCTCCTCATAAGCCAACTCCCTCAACTCCGGAATCAACCTAGTGAACCTCCTTTGCACCCCCTCCAGTGCCAGTACATCCTTTCTCAAGTAAGGAGACCAAAACTGCACACAGTACTCCAGGTGTGGCCTCATCAACACCTTGTACAGCTGCAACACAACCTCTCTGCTTTTTATTTCAATCCTTTTAGCAATGAAGGACAAAATTCCATTTGCCTTCCTAATTACTTGTTGTACCTGCAGACCTACCTTCTGTGATTCATGCACAAGGACACCCAGGTCCCTCTGCATAGCAGCATGCTGTAACTTTTTACCATTCAAGTAATAATCCTTTTTAGTATTACTCCTACCAAAATGTATGACTTCACATTTATTTACATTGTATTCCATCTGCCAGACCTTTGCCCACTCACTCAATGTATCTATGTTCCTCTGCAAAGTTTCACAGTCCTCTGCACATTTTGCTTTGCCACTCATCTTAGTGTCATCTGCAAACTTTGACACCCTACATGTAGTCCCCAGCTCCAAATGATCTATAGAAATTGTAAATAATTGCGGTCCCAACACCGATCCCTGAGGCACACCACTAGTCACTGGCTGCCAGCTAGAATAGCACTCATTTATCCCCACTCTTTGCTTCCTGTTAGTCAACCAATCCTCTATCCATGCTAATACTTTACCCTTAATGCCATGCATCCTTATCTTATACAGTAGCCTCTTGTGCGGCACCTTGTCAAAGGCCTTTTGGAAGTCTAGGTACACCACATCCACTGGGTCCCCATTGTCCACCTTGCTCGTAATGTCTTCATAGAATTCCAGAAGATTTGTCAAGCATGACCTGCCTTTCATGAACCCATGCTGCGTCTGCCCAACGGGACAATTTCTATCAAGATGCCTTGCTATTTCTTCCTTGATAATAGACTCAAGCATCTTCCCCACTACAGAGGTTAAGCTAACTGGTCTATAATTCTCCATCTTTTGTCTACTTCCCTTTTTAAACAGTGGCGTCACATTTGCGGTTTTCCAATCTGCTGGGACTGCCCCAGAGTCCAGCGAATTTTGGAAAATTACCGCCAGTGCACCTGCTATTTCTCCTGCCATCTCTTTTAGTACCCTGGGATGCATTCCATCAGGGCCAGGAGACTTATCAATCCTTATCGTTGGACTGTATTATCGTTGGACCGTCAATCCAGAGACCCAGATAATGTTCTGGGGACCCGGGTTCCAATCCCGCCATGGCAGATGGTGGAATTTGAATTCAGTAAAATATCTGGAATTAAGAATCTAATGATGACCGTGAATCCATTATTGAGTGTCAGGAAAAACCCATCTGGTTCACGAAGGAAACTGCCACTGTTGCCTGATCCAGTCTACATGTGACTCCAGACCCGCAACAAGTGTGGTTGACTCTTAACTGCCCTTTGGGCAATTAGGGACGGGCAACAAATATTGCCTGACCATCGACGCATTCATCCCACGAACGAATAAAAGAAAACAAAAGCTAGTCTCAGGAGCCATGAATATGGTAAAAAACCTGTCAGGTTCAATAATGTCAGGGGAAGGTAATCTGCTGTCTTGACTCCAGACCCGCAGCAATGAGGCTGAGCTTCTGAAATAACTTGGACAGCCATTCAGCTCAAGGGCAAATAGGACAGGCTACAAGTGCTGGCCTTGTGAGTAATGCTCACATCCCATGAAGGAATATTGAAAAAAATTAGGGACGGGCAACAAATGTTGGCCTAAGCAATGACACTCCCGTCCTGTGAATGTAACAAACACACAATGTAAAATGTTCTTCTGTAGGTAACCATTGTAGACAGAACCTGGATACGCATGGAGCACATTCATTATGTGGGCCATTTGGAAGAATGTTTACAGCTAAAGTTGAATTGAACAAGAGAACCAAGAATGTTGAACGTATGTGAATTCCAACAGAGATACATTGACAATGTATATTTCCGTGCTTATAAACTTGTGTTTATAATTAATCTATTCACCGCTGCAGCCTTTAATAGCATCAGCCTCTTAGTTACACACAAAAGCCACATCAATAAAAGCTAGAAGTAAACACTAGAGCTTTGAATCAGCTTCTGACATCTTACGTAAACTGTTGAAAAGAAATTTGTGTAAACGTTACTCTGCATAGCACTTTTGGAAATTTTATTTCCTCCGTGTTTTCACAATACTGCCATGCGCAGCAACCAGTCATAGAGAGTCATAGTCATACAGCACAGAAACAGACCCTTCGGTCCAACCAGTCTATGCCAACCATAATCCCAAAGTAAACTAATCCCACCTGCCTGCGTTTGACCAAGATCCCTCCAAACATTTCTTATTCATGTACTTATTCGTCTTTTAAACATTGTAACTATACCTGTATCCATCACTTCCTCTGGCAGTTCATTTCATACATGAACCACTCTCTGTGTAAAAAGGTTCTCCTCATGTCCTTTTTAAATCTTTCTCCTCTCTCCTTAAAATATTCCCCCTAGTCTTGAAATCCCCCACCCTAGGGAAAAGACACCTGCCATTCACTTGCACTCATGATTTTATAAACCTCTATAAGGTCACCCCTCAAACTCCTACACTCCAGTGAAAAAAGTCCCAGCCCGTCCAGCCTATCCTTGTAACTCAAACCCTCCATTTCTGGCAACATCCTGGTAAATCTCTTCAGAACCCTCTCCAATTTAATAATATCCTTCCTATAACAGGGTGACCAGAACTGGACACAGTATTCCAGAAGAGGCCTCACCAACATCCTGTATAACTTCAACACAATGTCTCAACTCCTATACTCAAAGGTCTGAGCAGCAAAGGCAAGTGTGCTAAAGGTCTTCTTAACTACCCTGTCTATAAGTGATTGAACTCAGTTCATTCTCTGCTGGGCACGGAAACCAGAGACCTGAGTAAACTGAGGCATGAAACAGTTTGGGCTCTCAAGAAAACATTCAGCAGCGGTAACAGCTTTTGTTCACCTAGCATCTTTGATGTTAAACAGAAAAAAGAAAGGCGCCGACAAACTAGGAGATATTAGGAAGGGTGACTAGGTGGGGCTTCAAGAAGCAAAGAGGAGAGGGTGACAGAGAGTTGGAGGGGATTGGGCATGGACTTGCAGAACATGCTGACTGGGTAGGTGGAGGCACAGCCATCAGTGGTGGGGCAAGGAGAGGGTGAGAGTGGCCAGAGTCAGCTTGAGAAGTGGACAGTGAAGCAGAGTGGGGTGGAAGGTTTGTTCCAAGGATGGGTGAATTAAACACTAGGATAAGAATTTTAAGTCTGAGACATTTTGGAGGGACTGTAGGCTGACACATCAAAAATACTTGAGCAGACTTGATACCTACTTTGCATCAATGGCTTGAAAAAGCTGATTCAGAACTGAAAGAGTGGAGAATGGACACTCACAACTGGAGGGCATTAAATACATGTAGATGAATTTGGCGGTGGCAAAAGCAAACAGGAAGAAGGTAAAATTAATAAAATTAATGTTTCCGATAAAATGTCTTAAGAACAGAAATCTTAAAGCAACTTTCCTCTTAGTCCAGATGGTGCTTGATAAAAGAAACCTTAGTGAAACCACTTCAGAGATTGTAGG
>NW_025969490.1:14485-14861 GCF_021869965.1 Rhincodon typus | reverse complement strand
GTGTGAGGTGGAGTGTGTGTGTGTGAGTGTGAGGTGGAGTGAGTGTGTGTGTGTGTGTGGTGGTGTGTGTGTGTGAGAGAGGTGGAGTGTGTGTGTGTGAGTGTGAGGTGGAGTGTGTGTGTGTGTGTGTGTGAGTGTGAGGTGGGGTGTGAGTGTGAGGTGGAGTGTGTGTGTGTGTGAGGTGGAGTGTGTGTGTGTGAGAGGTGGAGTATGTGTGTGTGTGAGGTGGAGTGTGTGAGTGTGAGTGTGAGGTGGAGTGTGTGAGTGTGAGTGAGGTGGAGTGTGTGTGTCTGAGGTGGAGTGTGTGTGAGGTGGAGCGTGTGTGTGGGGGAGCGTGTGTGTGTGTGTGTGAGTGTGAGGTGGAGTGTGTGTGTGT
>NW_025969490.1:0-14385 GCF_021869965.1 Rhincodon typus | reverse complement strand
GTGTGTGTGTGTGTGTGTGTGTGTGAGTGAGTGTGAGGTGGAGTGTGTGTGTGTGTGAGTGTGAGTGTGAGGTGGGGTGGAGTGTGTGTGTGTGAGTGTGAGGTGGAGTGGAGTGTGTGTGTGTGTGAGGTGTAGTGTGTGTGTGTGTGAGGTGTAGTGTGTGTGTGAGTGTGAGGTGTAGTGTGTGTGTGTGAGTGTGAGGTGGAGTGTGTGTGAGTGTGAGGTGGAGTGTGTAAGTGTGAGTGTGTGCGCGCGCGGAGCGCTGTGAATGCTGGGCCGGAGCGGTTTTGATTCCGGGCTGAGACCGGCAGCAGGCGGAGAGAGAGAGACACAGAGAGAGCGGGAGAGAGAGAGAGAGAGAGAGGCAGAGAGAGGCAGAGGCAGAGGCAGAGGCAGAGGGTGGGGGCGGGCTCTGTCCCTGACTGTGCTGTTTTAATCGGACACACGGAGAATTAACAGCAGGATAATCCGGTCTCCCGGTGAACGGAAGGCAGGATCCAGTGTGGCCGTCCCGGGAAATTACCTGGTGGTTATTGACACGCTCGCAATTTCATCCCGAGCCCCTACCCCAACACCGGAGGGGCACCCAGAACCTCTCAATGGGTCGGTGACCCCGTTAAGGATCGCTGCTCCCCGGGCTCCAGGGGGGAGGCTGTAAGGCAGGTTCTGCCTGTAGATACAAAGTTGCCAGGTTTAATGTAGCAATAGCCCCCGCGATACAATGTAGCGACTGTGTGTGTGAGGTGCTGCTTTGAATTAGTGGTGGTCTAGCGGCGGGCGAGGACGGCGTGGGGTGGCTGCGCCGCCTGTTACAGTGTCACCGGGGAAGGATACAGTTTATCCAGCCGGCGATTGCCAAGTTGGAGGCGGACTGTGCGGCTCTCCTCTTTATGTCTGAGCCCGGCGGCCACTCTCTCTCTGCCCGTCATGTCTGTGCTGTTCAGCCTGCTCGGCAGCTCCTCTGGGCCGGCTCTCTTGCAGCACGCCGGCTGGTTCGCCCTCCTGCTCCTGTTCGCAGCCTCCATCGTGACCGTCCTGACTTGGCTGGTGCAGTATTCCTTCGGGATTTGGAGACGAGGCGCCGTGAGGCAGCGTCCTCCCGCCAGCCTGGGCATTTGGAGCTCCCTCTTAAAACTCGGCTGCTCCCGGGAAGACAGCGTCTCAGGCTCGGGGCTCAAGCGTCTCATCACTTCCCTGTTCTCCTTCAAGTCCTTCAGGGACAATTGGCAAAGGACGTGGATCAAAGCGCTGAACGACCAGGCTTGTCGCATTGGGGTATGTTAAATGTGTTCTCTTATTCCTTAAGATGTTATGGTTTGAGGTCCTGCAAACCGGTTGTTTTCATTGGAGAACCCACTGGTGAGACCTTAGCTGTTAGGTTGGCTTGTGTTGAGTTGAGTGTCCACACTGCCCTACTTGTACCAAGTGCAGAAATTTGGGATGATTTCCTCTGATGAGTTTTTGTTTTGGAGTTGGTACCTGTAGCCAGAGCATTGTACCATGTAAAATAATCAGGCCATCCTTGTGTTGAACGCTTGGCTTGGTTCCTTTTTTGACAGAAGTAGCAAGGCCTGTGTGATAAGAGAAGCTTTCTGGATGCTGGGAATGATTTGCAGAGAGTCATTATCTCATTGAGATTTGTCACTTCCAGCATCTGTTGGGCGACATTGGCACTTGTGTGTTCACTGCACTTTTTATTTCCCTGACTTTTTACCTTATTCCTGCAATCCTTTCACATTTGAAAGTCCTATTCCTTGATGGAATACAGAGCTGTAGACATTAACCTTGTCCACTCCTGTAAATGTGTCCATGCCCTCACACAGCTTTTCAAAATGAAATTACATTTGAGTCTATCATGGTAGCAATCTACTCTCCCTCCCCCACCCCCCCCCCCCCCCCCCCCCCTGCCCCCAAACAATTGTTATGGTTGGACATATTTCTGGACATTGTATTGATCCACCTAGCCAAACAGTCTTCCGCTCCACCTCCAACATTTTCACAATGAATAAACACAAGCATTCAAAACATAGAGGTGGGGGGAGCTTTGTTTAAGCTTTTTACTCCAGTTTTTTTTAACTCACCATTGTATATTGAAGATTAATGTTTAATTCTGGAGGGTTGGCAACCTATACCCCACCTCCCCTTGACCATAGTACCCATCTGCACAACTGAGGGCCATTGATTGGCATTCAGCAGTGAAAAGACTGGGTGAGCTTGGAGGCATTGAGAGAAACCTTCCTTCTGCACAGACTGCAAATTTTATTTTTGCCCTTTCGAGATTGCAAAAGCTGAATAGCAACCCAAATGGTGTACTTTAACCCTCTTGGAAACAGTCAGAATCTGAAACCTAAATAAAAAAACTTCTTGGAAATATAAATCAGGCCCTAGGGTCAGAAGTTTCTGTTTTGTATATTTTTATATCTTTTAGTTGAGAGTACATTTTAAAGAGATAAAATGTGTGTTGTTCAGAGCATGTCTTGTCTATTGTTAAGAAAGGATAATAATGGGTTGCCCGTAAGTTCAGTTTTGTTGTGGTAACATTTTGGCGGTAATATGTTGGCATGGAGAAAAGATTGGCTAACTAAGAGGAAACAGTCAGCATAAATGGGTCATTTTCTGGTTGGCAAGATGTAACAAGCCATATGCCACCAGGATCAGTTCTGAGGTGTCAACTTTCTACAGTAATTCAAATGACAGATGAGGGGCCTGAAGGTATGGTTGCTAAATTTGCTGACATCACAAAGGTAGGTAGGAAACTAAGTTGTGCAGAGGACATAAGGCAGCTACCAAAGGTTAAGTAACTGGGCAAAGATTGGGCATACAGAGTATGATGCATGAATTTGTGAAATTGGTCATTTTGGAATGATGAATAAGAAAGAAGTATGTTATCTAAAAGGTGATAAATTGCAGAGCTCTGAGATGCAGAGGGATCTGGGTGTCTTAGTACATGAAGAAGTTAATATAAAGCATAGTAAGTAATCAGAAAAGCTAATAAAACTATGTGAGAGAAACTGAATACAAAAAAAGTAGGGAGGTTATTTTTCAGTTATACATAAGTGTTGGTGAGACCACATCGGAAGTACTGTATAATGTTGGTCTCCTTGTCTAAGGAAGGACATAAATGTGTTGGAAGCAGTTTGGACGGGATTTACGAGACTAATACCTGGAATAAGTGAGCAAATGTTGGACAGCTTAGGTTTGTATTCATTGTGTTTAGAAGCATAAGTGGCGACTTGATTGAAACATAACAAGATCCTAGGGGATCATACCAGCGTGGATTTAGAGAGAATGCTTCCCTTTGTGGAAGACCTAGGGGGTCACGGTTTAAAATTAAGGTGTTGACCACGGAAGGAGGAGACGGGAGAATTTTTTTTTCTCAGAAGGCCAAGAGTCTTTGGAACTCTCTTTGTTGGAGCAGAGTCTTTGAAAATTTTTGTTGCAGGGATGGAGGCATTCTTGATAAGGAAAGGGGTGAAAATGTATCAGGAATAGGTGGAACACTCAGATCAGCCATCATCTTATTGAATGCACAGTAGGCCCAAGGGGCTGAGTAGCCTACTCCTCCTCATTGTGACTTTAGTACATTTGTATGCTAAAGGGAACCTGCCTTGAGTTTAATCTGTACAATCATATATCCAGCAATAAGTGCCTACTGTAAGATATCTGAATTCATTTTATACAGTGACCTTTAATTAACCCCATACCTCGCTTAAAGCTTATGTCTCTTGATCTATCCAGATTCACCTTGATAATTATGCTTGTCTCTGGCTCATGCTGGCTAACCTCTTAATTGCACTCCCTGCCTGGAGAGTTGGAAGGTTTGCATGTGACATTGGGAGTCTAAACGTGGCATGTGTTAATCAGGTACAACTTCTGAAGCACAATTGCTTGGCTGGCTGACTGGCTGGGTTGAAACGTTGACCTTTATCCATGTTTGAATCCAGCCCAGGCTGACGGATGGCCAGTTTCTAAATAAATCGGGTTTGCCTGGCGAGAAGCCATTTCCTGATTGTGGAGGAGCCAAATCACAGAACTATCCACACTTAGTCTGCAATGAATAGCCTCACTCAGTGTACATACTGCCAGTGTGGAAGGTGGGAAAAGTCATATTGATATTACACAAAATGAAATTCCAGTTTGGGCTAAGTCAGGTTGTTGGGTAGAAGAGAGATTCACTGTGCATCTGCTTCGTGACCCAGGAGACAAGGGCGTAAATGCAAATGAACCGGTAATCCAGAAGCCCAAGCCAATGTCCTGCTGATGCTGGGCTGCTGGTGGAATTAGAATTTAATTAAAAACCTGGATTTTGTGGTTCATATGGCGCACAGGTAGTAATGTCCCTAGCTCCTGTGTAGGAGTCCTGGGTTCAAGTCCCACCTGGTCCAGAGATGTGGAGTAACATTCCTGAACAGGCTGGTTTTAACAAAATCTTGGATTCCTTTTATTCTTTCTTTGGGTGTGTGCATCATTGGCCAGGCCAGCATTTATTGCCCATCCCTAACTGCCCTTGAAGTGAATTGCTGTCTAAGCCATTTCAGAGGGTAGTTAAGAGTCAACCTCATTGCTGTGGGTCTGGAGTCAAATGTAGGTCGGACCAGGTAAGGATCGCAGATTTTCTTCCCTAAAGGACATTAGTGAACCAGATAGGATTAGGATTAGACTGCTATTACTGTGATTAGCTGTCAACTGGGGGAAGATGGTGGAAAAGTGGTAATGTCACTCTGCTAGTAATCTAGAGGCCCAGACTAATGCTTTGTGCATGTAAGTTCAAATTTGACTGTGACAGCTGTCAGATTTAAATGCAATTAATACATCTGGAATTGACAGGTAGTCTCAGGTTAATGATGACCATAACTACTATCAATGTTGTAATCATGGTTTAGGGAATGAAATCTGCCATCCTTGCTTGGTCTGGCCTATGTGTGACTGAGCAATGTGGTTGAGTATAAACTCCTCTGAACTGACCTAACAAGCAACTTAATTCAGTTGCAGCTAAGGATTAGTAACAAACTTTAACCTTTGTCAACAACACCCACATCCCATGAAAGAGTAAAGAAAAAAAAATGCTTGACTCAAATAATAAGCACTAAAAATGGAAATGCTGCAGCCGTGGAACTGATGTTGAGCACAACTTTTAGGAAAACATTTGTGTTAGAAGTACAAACGATGACATTGCTAGGCTAACATTAATATAAACATACTTATTTTAGGTATTAAATATGTATGTACAACACATCTCTGTTCACTATTCTACTCGAGACCTTAAAAGTCTTACATATGCTGTTTGCCTCTTGCAAGTGTCATATTCATTTCCTGTCATGCTTCCTCTCATTTTATCTCCTCAATTACCAAAAGCACCACTGTGAATAATATCCTAGCTTTATTTTAAACAGGCTATCACTGTTAAAATAACAGTGGAGTGTGATTATTAATCACCAATATGATAAACTCCCAGACATTTCCAATGCCAGTGTGCTTTGAAGGGATACGGTGGTGACTGTGAAGAATTATACCAGGATTTATTATGTTATGGTAAAAGGTTACATCACGAGGGTAGGGGTTACACAAATGTAGCTTCCCTTGTGTATGAAGAGTTGAGGGTTGACGTTACTGAGTTGGTTCAAATTAAGGGTTTTGATAAGGTAATCTTTGAAAAGATATTTCCATGTTGTGGAAATAGTTATTCAGAAACAGTATAATGTTAATATCACAGATGGCCCATTCTGGAGTAAAATGAGCAGGCACCTTTTCACAGGCTAGTGGGAACGATCTTGCCCAAAAAGCTGGGAGTCAGTTGAAATTATTTTCATTGGCCATATCGCTGGGAAAGTGTTTTAAGGAATATGGAGCAAAAGACCAGTGCATTGATTATCTCAGTTGATTGGACAGGTAGTTTGAAATGTACGGTAATGCCAACAGTGTGGGTTGAATTCCCACCCCTGCTGAGGTTCCCCTGAAGGACCTCCTTCTCAACCACTTACCCTCAGCTGAGGCAGGGGTGACCCTCGGGTTAAACCACCACTAGTTATGTCTCTCTCTGAGAGAGCAGTATGGAGGAAAAGTGGATAAACAGAATTGAAGGACAGATCAGCCAAGAACTATTTGAATTTCAAAACACCCTGATGAGCCAAGTCGCTTACATCTGTTCCTACATTCCCAAATATATTTAAATGAGCATATTAACTTGGTAAAGGAGCCACAGTTCATTGGACCTTGTGCTTCGGGTCACTGAGAATGCAGTTTCACTTAATGCATTGAGGGAATGAAGCTGGCTGTGAAGCTGCAGGCTGTGATGATTTACTGCTGTAAAACACAAGGAAGAATTAAGATCTGTGAATATTCAGATAATGAGCACATCAGTGAGATCTGCTTAACTCTGTACGGGTGAATCACACCTTCACTGCCTATGCTATCTCCTCTGAGTTTACCAAAGGTGAAGATGAGGCTTATGGAAATGTGACCGAATTGATTAACAGGAAATCTTGGGAGTGCCATGCTATCAGATTTTGTCAGCCCCTCCCTGACTTTACCACCAGATGATTGAACAGGTTTGCTCAAGAGCAGTTTTAGTGTGTTCCTTTTACTTATTGTGATCCAGACTTGATCCCCAGCTCTCTGTAAGTGTGGGACATGGCAAATCCTGCATGATGCTTACCTGCATCTTATAGGGAATGCTGAGCAGCTGCAAACCTCTCTCTGTGTGTCTGTGTCTGTGTGTGTTGAATACTGTACTAGTGCTGTTGGACAAGGCTGTATACAGGACAGTTGTGAGGAAGCTCAGTTAATGTGAAATTTGAAATGGGGTAAATGTCCTTCATCACTGAGTTCCTGTCCAACAAGATGAGATGACTGTCCCCTTTGCCTTGGAGCACACTTTCACATCACAGTTACCTGGGTGCTGAAGCAGTAAGAGCAAACCAGCTGCCCACTTGTTGAAACTACCCAATAAAATTTGTTAGTGGTTGTGAATTTATGCGTGCCTCAAATGAGTAATGTGGAATATGATTTTCAGTGCTGGTGTGATGCCATCACTTGGAGAATCACTTCATCACAAACCCCTCGGTTGCTCCCAACAGACAGTACTGATTGCAAGCACGGGCTGTTTGAGAACAAAACCATTCTGTCCAACTTCAGATGTGATCCATGGTTGGACGACCCTTGCTAAAAAAAGTCCTGTTTGTGTTAAGAGTTACCATAACAAGCAATTTAAGGCAATCAGTTGGATTCGCAGTGTGGCTCCCTTATGCATTCTAGAAGCCAAATACATACAAATGCTGCTCTTTGCAGACAGAAAGAACATGCCCACTTATTGTATCATTTTCAAGGTTGCAGGTGAACTCTCCCATGACTCTGCCTTGACCAATCAGAGTCAAATTGCCTGGTTTGAATTTAAATAAAAGCTTGGCATCTAACTGTTCATTCTCCTTAGCTTGTCTCCACCAATCAGATTGGTTTCAAACCAATCAGCATCATCTTCTCAGATTGATAGAATTCAGCCCATCGAGGCTTGTCCAGCTATTCAAAAGAGCATTTTCTCACTAGTGTGTTATACTCTAGAGTTAAATGCTTTTAGATAAAGTCCTATCATACACTTTCCTGTTGCAGGCAGTCCCTGACTTATGAATGTCCAACTTATCGACAAAATCCCGTACATAGAACATAGAACAGTACAGCACAGTACAAGCCCTTCGGCCCATGATGTTGTGCCGAACTTTTACCCTAAACCTAGGGTCTATCTAACCTCCACCCCTACCTTATACTATCATCCGTATGCCTATCTAATAGCCACTTAAATGCCCCTAATGAGGCTGACTCCACTACCCTCTCCGACAATGCATTCCACGCCCCTACCTCTCTCTGAGTAAAGAACCTACCTCTGACGTCTCCCCTATGTCTACCTCCACTCACTTTAAACCTATGCCCCCTCGTAATAGCTACCTCCACCCTAGGAAAAAGCCTCTGGCCATCCACTCTATCTATCAGTATCTATCTATCTACACAGTGGTGTATTAATATTAATTTTAAAGCTTCGACATGATAACATTTCCTTGTACTTACAAGCAGCTATTTTACATTGTCCTGTGTCGTGTTTTGACTTGTACGAATCGAATTTGTGGGAAAAAGAATGGAAGCCATTCGTAACCTGGGAACCAGCTGTAGCGTTATTTCAATCAATCACACGCCTTCTTTATAACCGGCCGCCTCTTGCCCTTGAGAAGTTGGTGGTGAGCGCCACCTGCCTGAAGCGCTGCAGTCCATGTGCTGTGGGTACACCCTACAATGTTGTCAGGGAGGGAGTTCCAGGATTTTGACTCCGTGACAGTGAATGAATGTTAATATACTTCCACGTCATGATGGTGAGTGGCTTGGAGAGGAACTGGTGGTTGGTGGTGTTCCTTCCAGGTAACAGAGGCTGCAGGCTTTGGAAGGTGCTATTAGAGGGATCTCGGTGCATTATTGCAGTATATCATGTAGATGTTTCACACTACCCCCACTGAGAGAGCCTGTGCTGAGGGAGACAGTGTTGACAGTGGTGGGGTTGGCGGGGGGGCGGATGTTGCAATGAAGGAGGGCTGCGTTGCTCTGGATGGTAAAAAACCAAAAGAACTGCGGATGCTGTAAATCAGGAACAAAAACAGAAGTTGCTGGAAAAGCTCAGCAAGTCTGGCAGTATCCGTGAAGAAAAATCAGAGTTAACGTTTCAGGTCAGGTCACCGGGCCCAAAACGTTAGCTCTGATTTTTCCTTCGCGGATGCTGCCAGAGCTGCTGAGCTTTTCCAGCAACTTCTGTTTTTGCTCTGGATGGTGTGGAGCTTCTTGAGCATTTTCAATGCTGCACTTATCCAGGCAAGTGGAGAGTATTCCATTACATTCTGTATTAGTCTCCTCTCCCCTCTAGGATTTCACTGAAGGGGTGTTCACTCTGGAAGTTTTCTAAATGGCAGCTGATGAACGTGTCATAATAAGTTCATCTCCTCAGCCTTCCCTTACATCAGTGGCACTGTTGTGCTGATGAGTAGATGTGTAAGCTATTTTAAGTTGCTGACTGTTAAGCAGCCAAAAACAATTTCTTAACTGGTATTGTGTTGCAACAGATTTCTTGGCTTCTACACAACACACTGCCATTGTTGCAAAATCCAATAAATATATATTCATCTCATAAAAAGAGCTCTTCTGATCAAATGAATGTCTCACTGTTTATGGCTTAGCCAACCCAATCAGTGATTAGCCGTTGTTAAAATTCTCACCCATTTCAAATCACACTTGTTCAAATTCTTTGGCGTTTTCACTGAAATTATCAAGACCCTGAGAGGGCTTGACAGGGCAGATGTTGCAATGATGTTTCCTCTCGTGTGAGAATCTAGAGCTCAGGGTTATTGATTCAAAATTAGGGGTCACCCATTTAGGAAAGAGATAAGGAGACATTGTTTCTCACACACACTCAAGAGTCTCTTCCTCAGAATTTCTTGGAAGCAGAGTCTTTGTATATTTAAGGCAAAGGTGAACTCATTCTAAGAAAGCAAAGGGTGAAATGTTATTTGGGGGAGGTGGGAAAATGGGGTTTGAGGTTACAATCCGCTCAGCTATGGTCTTGTTAAAAAGCAAAGCAGGCTGAAGGGACCCTCGGCCCAATCCAATTCCTAATTTATATGTAACGCCTTGGTGGCCTCGCCATTTCTCCAAATCTCTCATCTCAGTAATAGCTCATTGCCAAATTCCATTTGAAAGCACTTCTGTAAAATGCCTTGGGACTGTTTACTGGGTTAAAGGTGCCATATAAGTACAAGTTGTTGTATTTTGCTGGCCTGGATTCATATTTGTTGGAAGGTAGAAATGTGAGATTCCACCAGCAGCAAGGAGGACAGCCTGGAAGTAAAGAGTTCGCAATGTCAATGGATCTTTGTGGAGGTTTCTGTCTCAATCTGACTTCTCTTCTGTACTGGAGTGAGAGAACATGTTTTGGATGGGTGAAGATGATAAAGAGAGAGAGAGAAGAGGTCAATCCTGGGTATGGAGGGATTATCATGTGAGGAAAGTTTGAATAGGCTAGGCCTCTATTCATTGGAGTTTAGAAAAATGAGAGGAGACCTTATTGAAACATACAAGGTTCTTAAGGGCTTGACCAGGTAGACACTGAGATGTTGTTTCCCTTTGTGGGAGAGTCTAGGACCAGAGGGTATAATCTCAGAGTAAAGGGTTGCACATTTCAGACAGAAAGGAGGAGAAATTTCTTTTCTCAGAGAACAGTGGATCTGTGAAATTCTTTACAGCAGAGAGCTATTCAGTTTGGGTCATTTAGTATATTCAAGACTGCAATGGATGGGAATCAGCGTTAAGTGGAGTGGAGTTAAGGATGAACAGATCAACCATGATCTCAATTAATGGCAGAGCAGACCTGTTGAGCCAAATAGCCTATTCTGTTTCTATGTCTTCTAGTCTAAGACTGGAAAGTTAAGAACCCTTGATGGCGAGGCTGTAGTAAAGGCACCAACTCCTGTGTTTTATTGAATTAATCAGGATTTGCTAATGTAGCAGAGTTGAATGTTCCTGACACTGTCAAAAAGCCTATTGCTGAAGTAAACCTTGGTTAGAACACCGACTATATAACAGCAACTGTATTAACAGCAGGAGTGACAATTCACAACCGCTGGAAGCAGCCTAGCTCTTTTCCCAGTGCATTACTCTCTGAGGAAATAAAATCTTGGTTTCAGCACGTCACCAAAGCTGTTGGCAAGTAAGGAAGAGTCTGTGACCCTTCAATGTGACAAATCAAGTAATTTTGAAACCTGAGGCTACAACTGACACAATTCAATCACACTTTTATGTTACTGCAGCTATTGATATTGTCAGGAACAACATGAAATGAATCTGAACATTGCATGAGACATTTTTTCCGAAAGTTAACCAAATTTTCCTTCAATGGTATTTACTCGATTTAATATAGTCAGCCGCTGTTTTCGTGATGTGGTGTCTATTTGACTGGGTTTGAATAGTAAAAGTAGAACACTGTGCCTGTGTGGCACTTGCCTGACTGAGGGAATGGGTTCTGTTGATCTTTTGAAAAGGATGTATTTTGCATTGAAAAAAGCAGTGAAGAGATAACATTAAAAGAAGGAACTTGTTTCAGATTAGCACTGTAGCCCTTTTCTCAGGATTGCTAACTATGGTACAGTCAACCCTGCTCTGTAGGGAAACATAACATTACATTTATACACAGCACAATCCCTAATCTTTTACTGATCTGTGTTTGGCGGTGTCTGATGAAGGAATGTTGCCCAGGTCTCCAGCTGAACCTTTCTTCCTGTGGTTCAATACAACCTTTAATGTCCACCTAAACATTAGGCAAGGCCTTGTATTGACATTTCATCTAAAAGGCAATGTAGATGTTGCACCAAGGGACCAACCTATTGGCTGAAGTCCTGGAGAATGGTTTAGACGTATAATTCTGTTGGACTTCTCATTCATTTTATTGACAATGTTGCTGGAGTTTCATGCTTTCCCACAGTCTGAAATATTTAATGAATGCTGCAGTTATCATTGACAGAAAGTCATTGAAGCTTTGCTGAGAATTCTATGAAAAATGCTTTATTGCTGCCATGCTGAGGAAGGTACAGCCTCATTACCATTGGTTCTGCATTCCGTTGCTTGGCAACTTACCTCTGCAAAGTACGTGCAAACTCAAGTCAATAGAGTGGGGGATGGACAGTTTGTAAAATCGGAATCTCTAATCATTTTCTAATATTTTGGTAATGGAGTTCAGTATTTAAAGGTGGACATTCCTTCACGCCCTTGAAACTCCCATATTTGAGTCACTGCAGTAGGTGAATCTGCTTCTGACTCAGTGCTAGACATAGAGAACTCCCTCAGCAAATGCAAGAGATATTTATTACATGGAGACTGTGCTCGTCATTGCTATCACAACAGCTCCAACTGCAACCAGGCACAATCAGTATGGCCGACCACATCACCACAACTTGCACTTTTAGGTTCATGCTCCCAACCCTGCACTCATTGGGAGGATTTTAAGTACCAGACCAAGGAGGGAACAGTTAGGTGGGGCAAGTAAAGACATTTTGTAATGAAACAATCATGGAGAAGATTGTTTAAAGGAAAAGGAGTTTGAGGCTAAGGAAAGATTTGAAGACAAAAGTGCAGAGAGTGCTGGGTGGCTGCAAGTGCAGCTCCCATTGATGTGAAACTACCATTTGGTCTAGGCTACGACATGGCCAGTCTCTTTATTAACATCAAAGTTACCAAATTTGCATTTGCACTCAGTTATTAAGTCATACAGCAATGAAACAGACCCTTTGGTCCACCTGCATTTGGTCCCTATCCCTCTCAAACCTTTCCTGTTCATTTACTTATCCAAATGTCTTTTAAATGCTGTCATTGGACCTGCATCCACCACTTCCTCTGTTAGTTCAGTTCACATGTGAACCACTCTCTGTGTAAAAAGAAAGGTTGCCCCAAATGTCCTTTTTACAACTTTCTTTTCTCACCTTAAAAATATGCCCCTTTGTTTAGTAGTCCCCCACCCTATGGATAAGACCTTTTGCTAGTCGCCTTATCCACGCCCTCACCATGATTTTATAAACCTGTATAAGGTCATCCCTCAACCTCCTCTGCTCCAGTGAAAAAAATGTCCCAGCCTATCCAGCCTATTTTTATAACGCAAACCCTCCATTAGGTCTGTCTGCTCTACAACATTACCCAGGCCCTACTATTAATTGTATAAATCCTGCCCTTGGTTGTTTTACCAAAATGCAATCAATACCTTGCATTTTTCCAAATTAAACTCCATCTGCCATTCCTCAGCCCATTGTCCCAAGTGACCAAGATCTTTTTGTAACCTCAAATAACCTTCATTACTGTCCACTATATCCACTGACTCTGGTGTCATCTGCAAATTTACTAACCTATAACGTCAGGTGGATTTTATCAGTTGCTGAACCAACCAGTTGGAAATTAGGAGCATGATTCACTCCCCTGTGGAGACAGGAGCAAAGTTAATGTTTCGAGTCCAATGTCTGTTATTCAGTTAAAAGAAAATCAATTTCGCTTTTACTTTCCTACAGAAGAGTCATTCTAGACTTGATGTTAACTCTGTTTCTCTCGCCACTGATGCTGCCAACCACCACATGGACTGCAATAAATGCTGGCCTAGACATTGACACCCATATCCTTTGAATAAACAAAAACTCTTTTGCTTTTAAAAAAAAACCCTTGAAACCTAAAACAGAAAGTGCTGGAGAAACTCTGTGTGGAGAGAGAAACAGAGTGATCGTTTTGAGCCCAATTTGACTCTTCTTTGGAACTAAAAGGAGCTGGGAAATGGAGTTTTTGTTTTGTTGCTGGCAGAGTGGGAGGAGGACCAAGTGGAACAGATTGTGAGGGTGCCCAGAGCAAAAGCCCAAGGCAGTGCTGGTGGTCATAAAGGAGTGATAAAGATGTATAAATGAAGGTGTGCAAAGGAGAAAATAGGCCCACTTTGCTGAGAGCAAGGTCAGTAAGACACAACAAGATGCTGGCAATCAATCTCAATACCTAAGCTTATAGTCCCTTAGTTCTATAATGTCTGATTGAGCTCCATGTCAGTTTTTGTTGCATTATGTTAATATGAAGTACCATGTAGTGTTTTTCTGCATCTAGAAGCATTGATTGAAATGCATGTATGTGGTCTCATGTAGAATATACTTATGGTAATCGCACAGCTCTGAGTATCATAACTCCCCTGTTTCTTTCATTTACGTTTTGAAATATTCCTTTCGTTTTTCTAAACCTTTGACCCTCAGTAATAATTAAAGTGGGAAAAGTGCACTGGAGAGAAATGTGTTGTCCATTCACATCCCCAGTGATTGATCCTCTGAAGTCCATCAAACCTTGTGGAGTAATGGAATGCATATAAAGCTGAGTTGCATGGTCACAGATCCTGAACACAGTTTTGGAAAGACTGCTTCATTAATCTTGTTTCCCTGTAGCAAGTTAAGGCAGATCTTTACTCTCACATTCTCCCTTTCCCCATTCAAATAATTCCAAAAGTAATACCAAATTCAAATAGAAAAACAATGCAGGCATTATGAGGGCATTTTAGACTGGTTGCTTTGGCACATTTTGGCTGTGGTTTTATGACCCTTGCGTTTAGTGTTCTGACCACTCAAACTGCCTGCTTTAAGTTTGTGGAGAATGTTATTTTTGGGGGAGGAAGCTGTTGGGAGAAAAATAAAATTCCAGTGATTCAACTATTTGGGTCAAATCAATGATGTTTCCTGCATTACTACAGCCACTACACTTCAAAAGTGCGTCATTAGTTGGAAAGAGTTTGGGGACTTTCTTAAAGCATTAAAAGACGCTATATAAATGGAAGATAACAAGGTGTAGAGCTGG
>NW_025969489.1:0-14867 GCF_021869965.1 Rhincodon typus | reverse complement strand
CCCCCGTGTCTGCACAGACCCTGACCACCCCCCCAACCCCGTGTCTGCACAGACGCTGACCCCCACTCCCGGCCGATGCTCCGGTGCTGTCGGGGTGACAGTGAAGTCTCTATGATCTGTCCCCCCGGCCCTGACCGGTAGATGTGACGGTATTTTATGGTATTTTATTGATATTTACCGGGGCCTGGCGCCGGGTTTTTTGCCTCTTTCCTCCCGGTGAAGGGTCAGCGTCTGACGTCACCACGCCTGTAATCGTCACCAGGCGCCAGGAGCCAATCAGAGAGAAGAATGCAAATTACTCAGGTTGCCGATAGAATGCCACAAGATGGTCTTCATCATATATCACAACATATACAATGTCATATATTACTGTCATATATTACAGCGGCTCCAGGTATTATATAATCATGTATCTTTTGTCATGTATCACAATGTATCCAATTTAATATATATCTGTGTTCTCTATATGATGCATTACAATGTGCACGATAATGTACGTAACATTGTATAGTAACATTATTATGCCATAAGTAATGTAGTTTTTGATAAATGAGTATTAATTAATATAGAGTCAAAGAGTCAGAGAGTCCTACAGCACGGAGACAGGTCCATGCTGACCAAAATGTCCATCTGCACTAACCCCAATTCCCTGCACTTGGCCCATATCCTTCTAAACCTTTCCTATCCATGTATTCATCCAAATGGTTTTTAAATTTTGTTAATGTACCCACCTCAACCACATCCGCTGGCAGCTCATTCCATATGCATACTACCCTCAGTAAAAAAAGTTGCCCCTCAGGTTCCCATGTATTCTGTCCCCTCTTACCTTAAACTGATACCCTCTAGTCCTCGATTTCCCAACCTGGGAAAAAGACTGAGTGCCATTCACCCTATCCATGCCTCTTATGATCTTATACACTTCCATAAGATCCCCTCTTAGTCTCCTACACTCTAAAGAAAATTGTCCTAGCTTGTCCAACCTCTCCCTATAACTCAGTTACTTGAGTCCTGGCAACATCCTTGTAAATTTCTTCTGCACTCTTTCCAGTTTAATAACATCCTTCCTATAGCAAGGTGACCAAAACTGAACACAATACTCCAAGTGCAGCCTCACCAACATCCTGTACAACTGCAGCATAACTTCCCAACTTCGATACTCAATGCCCCTACTGATGAAGGCCAGTGTGCCAAACACCTTCTTCACTGCCCTGCCTACTTGTGATTCCGCTTTCAGAGAACCGTACACCTGAACTCCAAGGTCCCTCTGTTTCATAACACTCCTTAAGGCCCTACCAATCACCATGAAATTCCTACTTTGATTTGACTTTCCAAAATGCAATACCTCACACTTATCTATAGTAAACTCCATTTGCCATTTCTCAGTCACTTCCCAAGCTGATCAAGATTCTGGTGCAATTTCTGATAACCTTCCTCACTGTCCACAATACCGCCCATTTTAGTGTCATCTGCAAACGTACCAATAATGCCTTGTACATTCTCCTCCAAATAATTGATATAGATAACAAATGGGCCTAGCACCGACTCCTGAGGCTCACCACTAATCACAGGCCTCCAGTCCGACAAGCATCCTTTCTCTATTACCCTCTGCTTCCGACCGTTAAGCCAATTGTGTATCCAATTTGCCAACACTCCCTGGATTCCATGTGATCTAACCCAGAGCAGCCTACCAATTTGAACCTTAACAAAGGCCTTACTGAAATCTGTACAGATGTCTACTGCCCTACCTTCATCAATCTTCCTGGCCACTTCATCAAAGAACTCTAACAAATTTGTGAGGCATGATCTACCATGCAGAAAGCTATGCTGACTACTCCTAATCAAGCCCTGTCTTTCCAAATGCATGTATACCTTATCCCTCAGAATCTTCTCAAGTAACTTACCGACCACAGATGTTAGGCTTACTGACCTATAGTTCTAAGGATTTTCTTTGCAGCCCTCTATAGCATCTATAACATAATATGGCCTCTAAAATATCATTATATCAGATATACATATAATTTAATGTATAATACTACGATTTAATATAAAATTAATATATTATGGTACAATGCATTTTACATATATGGAATGCATACAGATTTTATAAGTTAGTATTTCTTAATATTGTTTATGTAATGTATCATAATACATTGCAATGCCATAGTGTAGAACAAAGAACAAAGAACAAAGAAAATTACAGCACAGGAACAAGCCCTTCGGCCCTCCAAGCCTGTGCCGATCCAGATCCTCTATCTAAACCTGTTGCCTATTTTCCAAGGATCTGTATCCCTCTGCTCCCTGCCCATTCATGTATCTGTCTAGATACATCTTAAATGATGCTATCGTGCCCGCCTCTACTACCTCCACTGGCAATGCGTAAAGAACTTTCCACGCATATCTCCCTTAAACTTTTCCCCTCTCACCTTGAAATCGTGACCCCTAGTAATTGAGTCTCCCACTCTGGGAAAAAGCTTCTTGCTATCCACCCTGTCTATACCTCTCATGATTTTGTAGACCTCAATCAGGTCCCCCTCAACCTCTGTCTTTCTAATGTAAATAATCCTAATTTACTCAACCTCTCTTCATAGCTAGCGCCCTCCATACCAGGCAACATCCTGGTGAACCTCCTCTGCATGCTCTCCAAAGCATCCACATCCTTTTGGTAATGTGGCGACCAGAACGGTATACAGTATTCCAAATGTAGTCGAACCAAAGTCCTATACAACTGTAACATGACCTGCCAACTCTTGTACTCAATACCCCGTCCGATGAATGAAAGCATGCCGTATGCCTTCTTGACCACCCTATCGCCCTGCGTTGCCACCTTCAGGGTACAATGGACCTGAACACCCAGATCTCTCTGTGCATCAATTTTCCCCAGGACTTTTCCATTTACTGTATAGTTCGCTCTTGAATTGGATCTTCCAAAATGCATCACCTCGCATTTGCCTGGATTGAATTCCATCTGCCATTTCTCCGCCCAACTCTCCAATCTATCTATATTCTGCTGCATTCTCCGCCAGTCCCCTTCACTATCTGCTACTCCACCAATCTTAGTGTCATCTGCAAACTTGCTAATCAGACCATATATGCCTTCCTCCAGATCATTTATGTATATCACAAACAACAGTGGTCCCAACAAGGATCCCTGTGGAACACCACTGATCACAGTTCTCCATTTTGAGAAACTCCCTTCCACTACAACTCTCTGTCTCCAGTTGCCCAGCCAGTTCTCTATCCATCTAGCTGGTACACCCTGGACCCCATGCGACTTCACTTTCTCCATCAGCCTACCATGGGGAACCTTATCAAACGCCTTACGGAATTCCATGTAAATGACATCCACAGCCCTTCTCTTATCTATCAACTTTGTCACTTCCTCAAAGAATTCTATCAAGTTGGTAAGACATGACCTTCCCTGAACAAAACCATGCTGCCTATCACTAATAAACCCATTTTCTTCCAAATGTAAATAGATCCTATCCCTCAGTATCTTCTCCAGCAGATTCCCCACCACTGATGTCAGGCTCACCGGTCTGTAATTTCCTGGATTATCCTTGCTACCCTTGTTAAACAAGGGGACAACATTAGCAATTCTCCAGTCCTCTGGGACCTCACCCGTGCTCAAGGATGCTGCAAAGATATCTGTTAAGGCCCCAGCTATTTCCTCTCTCGCTTCCCTCCGTAACCTGGGATAGATCCCATCCGGACCTGGGGACTTGTCCACCCTAATGTCTTTTAGAATACCCAACACTTCCCCCCTCCTTATACTGACTTGACCTAGAGTAATCAAACATCTATCCTAACCTCAACATCCATCATGTCCCCCTCCTCAGTGAATACTGATGCAAAGTACTCATTAAGAATCTCACTCATTTTCTCTGACTCCTCGCATAACTTCCCTCCTTTGTCCTTGAGTGGGCCAACCCTTTCTCTAGTTACCCTCTTGCTCCTTATGTATGAATAAAAGGCTTTGGGATTTTCCTTAACCCTGTTTGCTAAAGATATTTCATGACCCGTTTTAGCCCTCTTAATTCCTCCTTTCAGATTGGTCCTACTTTCCCGATATTCTTCCAAAGCTTCGTATGTTTTCAGTCGCCTAGACCTTATGTAGGCTTCCTTTTATTTAATTATGGTACAAGTATTATTTGAGTGCGAAGAGGAGATATAGCTCTTGTGGCTAAAGTGTTCAAGGCTTCTGGGGTAAGGCAGGAATAAGGTATTGGCTCAACGATCATCCATGATCATATTGAATGCAGAGCAGGCTTGAGGTGTCGAATGCCCTACAACACTTGGAGGAAGCACTGAGGATGGCAAAGACACTAAATGTACTCCAGGTGGGTGATTTCAATGTCCACCACCAGGAGTGGCTTGGCAGCAGTACTACTGGTCGGGTCCTAAAGGACACAGCTTTTAGACTGGGTCTATGGCAGGTGGTGAGGGAACCAAAAAGAGGGAAATACATACTTCACCTCATCCTCACCAATCTGCCAGCTGTAGTTGCATCTGTCAATGACAGTATCAGTAAGAGTGACCACTGCACAGTCCTTGTGGAGACAAAGCCCCGCCTTCACATTGAGTATCACCTCCATTGTGTTGTGTGGCACTATCA
Organism: Rhincodon typus; assembly: GCF_021869965.1. NCBI lineage: Eukaryota > Metazoa > Chordata > Chondrichthyes > Orectolobiformes > Rhincodontidae > Rhincodon > Rhincodon typus. The sequence continues at coordinate 10,255 of NW_025969489.1, read as the reverse complement.
CCGTGCTAAATGGGACAGACTGAACAGATCTAGCAACTCAAGACTGGACATCCATGAGGCACTGTGGGCCATCAACAGCAGCAGAATTGTACTCCAGCACAATCTGTAACCTCATGGCCCGGCATATCCCCCACTTAACCATTACCATCAAGCCAGGGGATCAACCCTGGTTCAATGGAGAGTGCAGGAGGGCATGCCAGGAGCAGCACCAAGCATACCTGAAGTTGAGGTATCAGCCTGGTGAAGCCACCAAACAGGACTACTTGCACGCCAAACAGTGAAAGCAGCAAGTGATTGACAGAGCTAAGTGATCCCACAACCAACGGATCAGATCTAAGCTCCACAGTCCTGCCATATCCAGTTGTGAATGGTTGTGTATAATTAAACAACGTTTTTTTCGAGAAGGTTTGTAGCTTGGGTTGTGGATGAGGTTGTAGACTTGCTCGCCGGGCCAGTGTGTTTGATTGCAGACGTTTTGTCACCCTGCTAAGAAACATCATCAATGCGCCTCCGGTGAAGCGTTGGTACTGTTATTTATGTGCCTCGGTTTGCTGGAATAGTTGGTATTACTTCCGGTTCTGTTCTCAGTGGTTTGTTCACAGGGTTTAATTCAATGTGGCTGTTGATGCAGTTCTGGTTAGAATACCAGGCCTCCAGGAGTTCCCTGGCATGGCAAAGACCCCAACAAATTGAGGGAATGTGGTTGACTCTGAACTGCCATCTAGGCAATTAGGGATGGACAATAAATGTTGCCTAGCCAGTCACGTCCTCATCCCGTTAATGAATAAGGAGAAAAAAAAAGAGGGACAGAACACCAACTCTTCACTGGAGGTGCAATGACGATATTACCAGAGATGAGGTGAGAGTGACAGCCCTTGACATCAAGGCTGCATTCGATCGAATGTAGCATCAAGGAGCCTGAGCAAAACTGGAATCAATGGGCATCAGGGGGCAAACTCTCCGGTGGTTCGAGTCATACCTGATACATTGATCGGTGATCATGGTTGTTGGAGATCTGTCATCTCAGCTCCAGGACATCTCTGCAGGAGTTGCTCAGGGTATTGTCCCAGGCCCAACCATCTTCAGCTGCTTCATCAATGACCTTCCCTCCGTCATAAGGTCAGAAGTGGGGATGTTCGCCAATGATTACACAATGTTTAACACCATTCGTGACTCCTCAGATACTGAAGCAGTCCATGTTCAAATGCAACATGTGGACAATATCCAGGCTTGAGCTGACAAGTGGCAAGTGATGTTCTCACCACACAAATGCCAGGCTATGACCATCACCGATAGGAGACAATCTAACCACTATCCCTTGACATTCAATGGTGTAACCATCACTGAATATCCCACTATCAACATCCTGAGGGAACCTGGTCAAACCTACATTGAGTTTGAAAGGATCAAACAGACTAATTTTGAGAGGTGGATAAGGGTATTAAAAAATAGATCAAGCATATGATGCTCTTAGTGAGATGATTATTTTGGAGGAGTTCAAAAATTCACTTCTTGAAGTAGTGAGAACTCATGTGGAGGAGCAGGGAGTTAAGACTGTAAGATTATCAGCAGAAGTGGCTGATGATCATGAGTTTGGTTTCTGACATCAATCTGTGAGGGATAGAAATTGGGGAAAAGAGAAAATCCTCAGGTGGTAGGGGAAAAGGAGATCTCATTGAAGATAATAAAGATAATCTAACAGAGCGTTAAAAAGGAAACCCATGAAGGCGAAAGAGAAGTAAGAAAGCTCAGGTATTTTCACTGTAATAAAGTAGGGCACATAAAGTCGCACTGTTGATGGTTTAGAAAAAGCACTGGGAAGGCAGATGTGGAAAAACAGGATAGGCCAGTGAATTTTGTTGAAGTGATAAGGGAAAGTACAGTGGAAACTGAGAAGCTGCAAAAGAACGTACAACCTGGTCAGGAGCTGGTTGAAAAGAAAGTGCTAGATCTCTTTAAAGAATTTTCTTGGAAGGATAATGTTTGCTCATGAATGCCATGAAGAGCAGGTAAAGAGATAAAAATTTTAAAAAATACAGGTACAAGTCAATCTTTGATAGTGAGAGATGAGGAGATATGTAATTCAGAAGGAGTGTGGCAGAAAAGGAATGTGAATTTCATGGTGTGAAGAGCAGTATTCCATTATATAAAGTGAGGTTGGTGGGTCTGGTGAAAAGTGGTGAAGTGATGGTAAGAGTAATAGAGAAATTTTCGGTTCCAGAAATGCAGTATATCCTTGATAATGTATAGCTGGATCACAGGTGGGAGTGATGCCTACTGTGGTTGAAAAACCAGTGGAAAATCAGGCAACTGAGATGTTATATGAACTATATTCTGGGATTTTTTCTGATTGTATGGTAACAAGGTGACAAAGCCACAGGTTGAAGCAGGAGGAGATATCAATGAATAAAAATAAGGTAGTTAAAGTTCAATTATCAGAGACTATGTTTGATCAAATAGTTAAGAAAAAGCATGAACAGGTGAGGACAAAGTGGATATTTTTAGTTCAAAGAAATTAGTTGAATTATAACAGAAAGATGAAAAACTAAAGCTGTTGTATTAAAAATTATACATAGAAGAAGAATCTAAGTATATCCCAGAATGTTACTATCTTAAAAACGACATCTTGATTAGGAAATGGAGACATATTCAGGTGGGTGAGAAATGGGCAGAAGTTCATCGAGTTGCATTACCAGTGGGTTATAGAAAGGAAGTGTTGCGGGTAGCACACAAATTACCAGTAGGATCCATTTGGGAGAAGGAAAACTCAAGCCAAAATACAGAAAACAGTTTTATTGGCCTGGTCCGCATAAAAATGTGGTTAAATTTTGCCATACATATCATATGTATCAGGTAATTGGAAAACCTCAGGCTGTGATAAAACCAGCACCTTTCATACCCATTCCGGCGTTTGAGGAACCTTTTACAAGGATCTTAATTAATTGTGTAAGACACCACAGAACATAAAATGGGAATCAGTATTTGTTGACCATAATGGATTTGTCTACTAGATTTCCAGAGGCCAAACCATTATGCAGGAGCACAGCTAAAAGGATTGTAGAAGGGTTACTCATTTTCTTTTTGTTCGGTATTGATTACCCACAGAGTTGGATCAAGGGGTAAATTTTGCATCAAAGTTATTCAAGGAAGCTCAGGAATAAAACAGTTCAAATTCACTGCATGCCATCTGGAATCGCAGGGAGCATTAGACAGTGGCATCAAACTTTAAAGACCATGTTGACAGCTTATAGTCAAGATAATCCAGAGGATTGGGATATAGGAATTCCATTTGTACATTTTCCAATTGGGGATGCACCTAATGAATCAACTAAATTCAGCCCATTTGAATTAGTTTTTGGACATGAGATGAGAGGACCACTGAAGTTAATTAAGGAGAAATTGATGAGTCAGAGTTCAGAGACTATATATTTAGACTATGTATCAAATTTTAGGGAAAGATTAAATAGAGCGGGTGAATTGACTAGACAATATTTGAAAGTAGCACAGCATATGATGAAACAGAAAGCAGACAAGAAATCAAAAATTCACAATTTTGCAAGTGGAGACAAAGTGTTAGTGGTAGGTAAACCTTTAAAATCAAGATTTAGTAGGTCTTATCAAAATAAAAGGAAGTTGAGTGAGGTGAACTATTTGATAAGAATACCAGATAGAAAGAAAGCTCACAGAGTGTATCATGTGAATATACTCAAAAGATATTTTGATATGAAAGGAGAATCTGTTATTGGTTACCACGCAGAGTGAAGAACCAAGTTCAGGTGATCCTGAATCAGACATTTGTCAAATTAAATTGGACAATGAGGAAGCTGTCACAAATTGGGATAAATTATTGAGTTACCTTCCAGACGAAAATCAAAATGACCTGAAAACGTTATTATAATCACATGGGGAGATATGTTGGAATAAGTTCTTCTTGCTTTCAGCGGCGGGAGTGGTGAGAGCTCGAGCCAGGAAGTGAACTAATATTTTCGGGGATTGGCTAAACCCGAAACACTATACGTGTAGTGTCTCCCACCCATCCTCCTCCTCTAACCAAAAAAAAAGACTGTGTGGAAGGTCGTTAAGGTAAGGTAACGTAAGGCTTCTTTTTCCCTTCATTCTTTTGGCAATCTAGAGTGGAGACAATGGAAGCTAGGGCAGTTGCATGCTCCTCTTGCAGGATGTGGGAGGTAAGGGTAACTGCTGGTGTCCCCTCTGACTTCACCTGCGAGAAATGCACCCAACTCCAGCTCCTCAAAAACCACTTAGGGAACTGGACCTGGAGCTGGATGAACTTCGGATCATTTGGGAGGCTGAGGGGGTGATAGAGAGGAGTTATACGGAGGTGGTCACACCCAAGGTACAGGACAAAGGGTACAGGACTGTCAGGAGGGGGAAAGGGAATAGGCAGACAGTGCAGGGATCCCCTGTGGCCATTTTCCTCAGTAATAAATATACCACATTGGATACTGTTGCGGGGGGATGACCCACCAGGGGAAAGCCATAGCGGCCAGGTCTCTGGCACTGAGCTTGGCTCTGTGGCTCAGTAGGGAAGGGGGGAGAATAGGAGAGCGATAGTGATAGGAGATTCACTGGTGAGGGGAACAGACAGGAGATTCTGTGGTACCGAGCAAGAGTCCCGGATGGTATGTTGCCTCCCGGGTGCCAGGGTCAGGGATGTCTTGGATCGAGTCTTCAGGATTCTTAAGGGGGAGGGAGAGCAGCCAGAAGTTTTGGTACACATCAGTACCAATGACCTAGCTAGGAATCGGGATGAGGACCTGAAAAGTGAATGTAGGGAAATAGGATGGAAGCTAAAAGCCAGGACGAGCAGAGTAGTAATTTGAGGATTATTACCGGTGTCACGGGCTAGTGAGGCTAGGAATAGAGAGCGAGTGCAGCTGAACATGTGGCTACAGAGCTGGTGTAGGAGGGAGGGCCTCAGGTTTGTGGATCATTGGGATACCTTCTGGGAAAGGTGGGACCTGTATAGGAAGGACAGGTTGCACCTGAACTGGAGGGGCACCAATATCCTGGGCGGGAGGTTTGCTAGATATCTTCGGGAGGGTTTAAACTAGTTTGGCAGTGGGGCGGGAACCAGATCTACAGATCAGAGGATGGGGTAGCCGGTGTACAGGCAGATACAGCGTGCAGAGAGTCTGGGAGGAAGGATAAACAGTTAATAGGGCAAAGTTGTTGTCAGTGCGACGGGTTGAAGTGTGTCTGTTTTAACGCAAGAAGTGTCAGGAATAAGGGTGACAAACTTAGAGCATGGATCAGTACTTGGAGCTACGATGTTGTGGTCATTACGGAGACTTGGATAACACAGGGGCAGGAGTAGTTTTGGATGTTCCTGGGTTTAGATGTTTCAAAAGAAATAAGGAAGGAGGTAAAAGAGGTGGGGGAGTGGCATTGCTAATCAGGGATGGTATCACAGCTGCAGAAAGGGAGGTCGTGGAGGAGGGTTTCTCCACTGAGTCAGTATGGGTGGAAGTCAGAAACAGGAAAGGAGCAGTCACTTTATTGGGAGTTTTCTATAGACCCTCCAATAGCAACAGAGATACTGAGGAACAGATTGGGAGGCAGATTTTGGAAACGTGCAGAAGTAATAGGGTTGTTGTCATGGGTGACTTCAACTTCCCAAATATAGACTGGAAGCTCCTAAGTGCAAATAGTTTGAATGGAGCAGATTTTGTCAGGTGTGTCCAGGAAGGATTTCTGACTCAATATGCAGATAGGCCGACTAGAGGGGAGGTCGTATTGGATTTGGTGCTTGGCAACGAACCAGGCCAAGTGTCCGATTCTCGGTGGGAGAGCATTTCGATGATAGTGATCAGAACTCCCTGACCTTTACTATAGTCATGGAGAGAGATAGGAGCAGACGATATGGGAAAGTATTTAATAGGGGGAGGAGGAATTACAATGCTATTAGGCAAGAACTACGGAGTACCAATGGGGATCAGATGTTCTCAGGGAAATGCACGACAGAAATGTGGAGGTTGTTTAGGGAACATTTGCTAAGAGTACTGGATAGGTTTGTCCCACTGAGGCAAGGAAAGGATGGTAAGGTGAAGGAACCTTGGATGACAAGACATGTGGAACATCCAGTCAAGAGGAAGAAGGAAGCTTACTTAAGGTTGAGGAAGCAAGGATCAGCCAGGGCTCTAGAGGGTTACAAGGTAGCCAGGAAAGAACGGAAGAATGGACTTAGGAGAGCTAGAAGGGGGTATGAGAAAAGGGGGTATGCGTCCTTATTATCCACTGGAGTAGTACCAGAAGATTGGAGGGTGGCAAATGTCATTCCATTGTTCAAGAAAGGGAATAGGGATAATCCTGGAAATTACAGACCGGTCAGTCTTACTTCTGTGGTGGGCAAGTTATTGGAGAGGACCCTGAGAGATAGCATTTATGATTATTTGGAAAAGCACAGTTTGATTAGAAATAGTCAGCATGGCTTTGTGAGGGGCAGGTCATGCCTCACAAGCCTTATTGAATTCTTTGAGGGTGTGACAAAACACATCGATGAAGGTAGAGCAGTGGATGTGGTGTATATGGATTTTAGCAAGGCATTTGATAAGGTTCCACATGGTAGGCTCATTCAGAAAGTAAGGAGGCATGGGATTCAGAGACATTTAGCTGTCTGGATACAGAATTGGCTGTCCAATAGAAGGCAGAGGGTGGTAGTAGATGGAAAGTATTCAGCCTGGAGCTCGGTGACCAATGGTGTGCCGCAGGGATCTGTTCTGGGACCTCTGCTCTTTGTGATCCTTTATAAATGACTTGGATGAGGAAGTGGAAGGGTGGGTTAGTAAGTTTGCCGATGACACGCAGGTTGGTGGAGTTGTGGTCGGCGGGGAGGGCTGTTGTAGGTTGCAACGGGACATTGACAGGACGCAGCGCTGGGCAAAGAAGTGGCAGATGGAATTCACCCCGGAAAAGTGTGAAGTGATTCATTTTGGAAGGTGGAATTTGAATGCAGAATACAGGGTTAATGGCAGGATTCTTGGCAGTGTGGAGGAACAGAGAGATCTTGGTGTCCACGTCCATAAATCCGTCAAAGCTGCTACCCAAGTTGTGAGGGTTGTGAAGAAGGCGTATGGTGTGTTGGCTTTCATTGGCAGGGGAATTGATTTTAAGAGCCGCGAGGTTATGCTGCAGCTCTATAAAACTCTGGTTAGACCACACTTGGAATATTGTGTTCAGTTCTGGTCACCTCATTATAGGAAAGATGTGGAAGCTTTAGAGAGGGTGCAGAGGAGATGCTGCCTGGACTGGAGGGCAGGTCCTGAGGAAAGGTTAAGGGAGCTAGGGCTTTTTTCATTGGAGCAAAGAAGGATGAGAGGTGACTTGATAGATGTGTACAAGATAATGAGAGGCATAGATAGAGTGGATAGTCAAAGACTTTTTCCCAGGGCAGAAATAACTATTACGAGGGGGCATAATTTTAAGGTGATTGGAGGGAGGTATAGGGGAGATGTCAGAGGTAGGTTCTTTACACAGAGAGTGGTGAGTGTGTGGAATGCGCTGCCTGCAGTGGTAGTGGATTCAGATACTTTAGAGACTTTTAAGCAACTCTTGGATAGGCCCATAGAGGGTAGTAAAATGTAGGGTATGCAGGGTAGATTGATCTTAGTAGGATAATAGGTAGGCACAACATCGTGGGCCAAAGGGCCTGTACTGTGCGATACTGTTCTATGTTCTATGTTGTTTTAAGTTGGGAAGTGCTAATCTAATTACGCATGATGTGCATATCGTAAATGCTATTTCATTAAAGTAACATCCTTATAAACCTAATCCACTAAAGTTGGGACAGGTTCAAAAAGAGGTTGGACACATACTCAAAGACAATATAATTGAAATGAGTTGCAGCAAATGGAGCTCACCCATCATAATGACGCCAAAATCAGATGGTACCCAACGATTGTGTCTGGACTATTGCAAAGTCAATGCAGTTACAAAGTCTGATTCATATCCTGTAAAGGGACATTGATAGGATGCAGAGCTGGGCTGAGAAGCGGCAGATGGAGTTTAACCCTGAAAAGTGTGAGGTGATTCATTTTGGAAGGACAAACTCGAAAGCAGAATATAGGGTTAACGGAAAGATTCTTGGCAGTGTGGAGGAGCAGAGGGATCTTGGGGTTCATGTCCACAGTTCCCTAAAAGCTGCCACCCAGATAGATAGAGTTGTTAAGAAGGCATATGGTGTGTTAGCTTTCATTAATAGAGGGATCGAGTTCAAGAGCCATGAAGTTATGCTCCAGCTATACACAAGCCTGGATCGGCCACATCTGGAGTATTGTGTCCAGTTCTGGTCACCTCATTACAGGAAAGATGTGGAAGCCTTGGAAAAGGTGCAGAGGAGATTTACCAGGATGTTGCCTGGAATGGAGGGAAGGTCTTACGAGGAAAGGTTGAGAGAGCTAGGGCTTTTCTCTTCAGAACGACGAAGGATGAGAGGTGACTTGATAGAGGTGTACAAAATGATCAGAGGTACAGATAGAATAGACAGCCAGAGACTTTTTCCTAGGGTGGAGGTAGCTATTACGAGGGGGCATAGTTTTAAAGTGAAAGGAGGTAGATATTGGGGAGACGTCAGAGGTGGGTTCTTTGCTCAGAGTGGAAGGGGCGTGGAATGCATTGCTGGAGAGGGTAGTGGGGTCGGCCTCATTGGGGGCATTTAAGCGGCTATTAGATAGGCATATGGATAATAGTATAAGGTAGGGGTGGAGGTTAGATAGACCTTAGGATTAGGGTAAAAGTTCGGCACAACATCGTGGGCCAAAGGGCCTGTACTGTGCTGTACTGTTGTATGTTCTATGTTCTGTGTAAACTGTCATCCTTACCCGGTCTGGCCTACATGTGACTCCAGACCCACAGCAAAGTGGTTGACTTTTAGAGATGAGCAAGAATTTCGAGGTCTTGTACCCCATGAGACAGTAAAATTCACATCTACTTAGATTGTGTTTATTAAAATAATGTAATCATGTTATACAATTTATTATGTACTTTAATAGGCTACTATACAATATAGTGCAATGGTATAAAATATATAATAGCCCATTGAGTTTGTACTATCAAAATGACACTAAATCCACACTAGTTCCACTGTCCCACATTAAGCCCATAAGCTGGAATGGAATCAAAGTATTTTGTAAAGGTTACGAGGTTTCCAACTTAAACTACCCTGCCACATAGTGCATTTCAAACCCTACCAGGCTCTAAATGGAAAAAATTTCCTCAAATTCCCTCTAAAATTCCTGACATCTTCTTTAAAATTATGCTTCTTGTTATTGACCCCATCAAGTAAACTGCTTTCTATCCACCAAGTGTTCGATGGTGCATTTCTTAACTTCTCTATTAATCTATCCTGCCATCTTCAGGGATCTGTGGACGTGCACCCGAAAATCTCTCAGTTCCTCTTAAGTTTCCTAGTGTCTTACCATGCATTGAGTATTCCCTTATCTTGTTATTTCTTCCAAAGTGCAGCATCTCACAATTTAAAGGGTTACATTCAAGCTGCCATTGATCTGCCCATTTGACCAATCTGTCTAAATTCTCCTGGAACCGAAGACCTTCTACCTCACAATATCTAATATCACAAACAATAAGGGACCCAGTACTGATCCCTGTGGTACACCACTGCACACGGGGCTCCATTCACACAAACAGCCTTCATCCACCAATCCTGCCATTTAGAAGGGGAGAATTAATCTGCATAGGATTAGGGCTAGGGCGAGGATTAGGTCTAGGGCTAGGGTTAGCGTTAGGCTGAGGGTGAGGTGAGGATGAGGGTTAGGGTTAGGGTTAGGGTTGGGTTAGGGTTAGAGTTAGGGTGACCGTTAGTGTGAGGGTTACGGTTAGAGTTAGGGTTAGGGTGAGGGTTAGGGTGGGGGAGAGGGTAAGGGTGAGGGTTAGGGTGAGGAAGAGGGTGAGGGTTAGGGTTAGGTGGTGCTAAGAGTTCGGGTTAGGGTTGGTTAGGGTTAGGGTTAGGGTGAGGGTTTGGGTGAGGGTTAGGGATAGGGTTCGAGTTAGAGTTAGGGTTAGGGTTAGGGTCCTGCGATAGGGTTAGGGTTAGGGTTAGGGTCGATAGGGTTAGGGTTAGGGTTAGGGTTGGGTTAGGGTTAGGGTTAGGGTTAGGGTTAGGGGTGCGATAGGGTTAGGGTTAGGGTTAGGGTTAGGGTTAGGGTTAGGGTTAGGGTTGGGTTAGGGTTGGGTTAGGGTTAGGGTTAGGTTAGGTTAGGGTTAGGGTTAGGGTTAG
>NW_025969488.1:9931-14878 GCF_021869965.1 Rhincodon typus | reverse complement strand
CTCGTCCCTGCCTCCCTAACCTGTTCTTCCTCCCACCTATCCCCTCCTCCCACCTCAAGCCGCACCTCCATCTCCTACCGACCAACCTCATCCCGCCCCCTTGACCTGTCCGTCCTCCCTGGACTGACCTATCCCCTTCCTAACTCCCTACCTACACTCACCTTTCTTGGCCCCATCCCCGCCTCTTCGACCTGTTTATTTCCTCTCCACCTATCCTCTCCTCTATCCCTCTTCTATCCGCCTCCCACTCTCTCCCTATTTATTTCAAAACCCCCTTCCCCTCCCCCTTTTCTGATGAAGGGTCTGGGCCCGAAACGTCAGCCTCTCTGCTCCTATGATGCTGCTTGGCCTGCTGTGTTCATCCAGCCCTGCACCTTGTTGTCACGGATTCTCCAGCATCTGCAGTTCCTACTATCTCTGACTCAACTTTTGATGTTGTTTTGACAAGCGTGTTTATTTTAGAAGGATAAGCATATCAGAAGACTAAAATCTCACCTTCACCAGATGACCTAACTTGTGATGCTGGTTAAATTAAAATGCTATTTCTGCTAGTTAAGCACCTCCGAAGCCAAAAAACTGAACTTCATCAAATGACTTGATTTTTGAATCTGGTCAGACTAATATGCTTATTTCTGCGAGTTAAGCACTTCAGAAGATTAAAATCTGAACTTCATCAAATGACACAATTTTTTATGTTCGTTTGACTAACGTGCTTATTTCAGCGAGATAAGCATATCAGAAGTCAAAAATCTCAATTTCACCAAGACACTCAACTTTTGATCCTGGTTTGAATAAAATGCTTATTTCAGCGAGATAATCACATCAGAAGACTAAAATCTAAACTTCATCAAAGAATCAAACTTTTGATGCTGATTTCACGAAAATCCTTATTTCAGTGAGATGAGCACTTCAGAAGTCAAAAATCTCATCTTCACCAAATGACTTTAATGTTGATGTTGTTTTGACTACTATGCTTATTTGAGTCAGATAAACACTTCAGAAGTCAAAAATCTCAACTTCACCAAATGGCTCAATTTTCCTTGCTGTTTTGACTAACATACCAGCTTATATCAGTGAGATAAGCACTTCTGAAAACCAAAACCTGAACGTCACTAAATGAATGTCAGTGTGTCAGTTCTGAGGCATTGTTCATTTGTCAGAGTGTTTGTCGTATGGGAATGACTCATTGTCAGAGTTTGTGTTGTGAGGCAGTTCCTCGGTGTAACGGTGTGGGAATTGAGGGTTTGCTACACAGAGGGTCAGTGCTCAGGTATTGCAGCTGTATCAGAGGATCGGTGCTGATGCTTTGCCTCACGATAAAGGCATCAAAAGTGAGGTAGTGCAAAACGATTACAGGGTCACTAAGATATTGCAGCACTGTGACGGTGTCAGAACTGATGGACTGTTTCATTGTCAGAGGGGCATCACTGAGGGATTGAAGCACTGTCAGAGCTTCAGTACAGAGGGAGTGCTTCATTGTCAGAGGGTCACTACTGCAGGAGTGCATTACTGTCAGATAGAGGCAGTTCCTAATTGTGCAGGGGTCAGAACTGGGGCAGTGCCTCATTGTAAGGGCATCAGAGTTGAGGGCGACCTCACATTTAGAGAGTCAGTCCGGAGGGAGGGCTTCATTATTATTGTTTCAGCACCGACGGCACTGGCATATTGTCAGCTGGTCAGTTCTGAGACAGAGTCTCTTTGTCAGTGGGTCAGCACTGAGGCTTTGCTTCAGTGTAATGATGTCAGAATGGAGGGTTTGCCACAGACTGACGGTAAGTACTGAGGTATTTCAGCTCTATCAGGGTCAGAATCCAAGCAGTACCTCATTAGCAAAAGATCACTTCTGCAGCAGTGAGAGAGGGTCAGACTGAAGGAGTGCCTTCTTGTCAGATGGTCAGTTCTGACACACTGTTCCTTTGTCAGAGGGTCATTGGTTAGGCAGTGCCACTTTGTAATGGGATCAGAATTGTCAGGAGGCCAGCACTTAGCGAGAGCCTCATGATCAGAGGTCAATACTGAGAGAGTGTCTTATCAGAGATTCATTCCCAGAGGGTGTGCTTCATTGCCAAAGAGTCCATTCTGAGGGAGGGCACCATGTGAAAATACTGAGGGAGATATTTTTTCTTAGACGGGAAATGCAGGGTTACAGGGATAGGTTAACGGGATGGGTCAGATGCGCTTTGGAGGGTCAGTGTGGACTTGGGCTTAATGGTCTGTTTTACACTGTTGGGATTCTATGATTATGATGAGAGGATCAGCACTGTGGCATTTCAGCACTGTTGGAGGGTAAGATCAGTGGGAGTGCATAATTGTCAGAGGGTCAATACTGAGGCTGAGGCAGAGCCAGGGAACTATAGACCAGTGAGCCTCTGGTCTGATATTCCAGTCCTGCCTCAGAACTGATCCTCTGACAGAGCTGCAGTTCCTCAGTACTGACTCTGTAATCGTGAGGCACACCCTCAATCCTGACCCCATTTCAATGAGGCACGGCCTCAATATTGACCCTCTGACAATGAGGCACTCCCGCAGCACTGACCCAGTGACTATAATGCACTTCCACAGTTCTGACACTATGGCAACGAGGTCTGAAGTCATGCGACACCGGGTTAGAGTCCAACAGGTTTATTTGAAAACACAAGCTTTTGCAGCCTCTCTCCTCCTTCAGTCCAACATCGACACCTCCATATCGCGGCAATGAGATCTGACAGTGCTTCCATTCCTTAGGGCTAAACCGCTAATCATGTGGCCCTCCATCCATTCTGATCCCATTACATTGAGGCACTGCTTCAGAATGGACCCTTCGTACTCACCCACTGACAGTGCTGACTACATGTACTGACTGTCTGAAATGTGAGCAGTCCCTTGATTCTGAGTCTCACAATGAGGTACTCGCTCAGTACCAATGCTCTGATAGTGAAGCACTTCCTCCAAACTGACCTGCTGACACGAGGCAGTCCCTCAGGACTAACCTTCTGATAGATCTGCAATACCTCCGTACTTATCATCTAAACGTGTGCGACCCCTTCAATTCTTACCCTCTTACAATGAGACAGTGCCTCAGTAATGACCCTCTGACAATGAGGCAATGCCTCAGAACTGACCCAGTGTGCTGCACTACCACAGAACTGACCATCTAAGCACGTGGCACACTCCTATCTCCCCCCTTACAATCAGGTACTTCCTCTGTATTGACCCTCTGACAATGATGCACACCCTCTGTACTGTACCTTTGACAAACAGGCACTGACTCAGTAATGACTCCCGATGATAAGGCATTCTATCGGGACTGAACATACGATATTAAGGCACCTGCTCAGTCCTGACCATATGATAAGGAAGCATTCCCACAGTACTAAACCACTGACAGTGCTGTCATACCTCAGGACTGACCCTCCAATCATGTGACACTGCTTCAATTCTGACATCTGCATAATGAGGCACTGCCTCAGTCCTGACCCTCTGACAGTCATGCGCTCCCACAGTTCTGACGCTCTGAAAATGAGGCTTTCATTCAATATTTACACTGTGATAGACCTGCAAAATCTCAGTACTGGCTGTCCAATCAAGAGGCTCATCCTCAATTCTCACCCAGTTACAATGACGTACTGTTTCAGTATTGACCCTCTGCGTCTGTGTCATTTTAAACCCGATGTTATCTGTCTTCGGAGAGTCCACAGAACCATTTTGAAATCAAAGTAATCCTTTGAAAGATAGTTAAGTAGTAACAGTGCTGTTTTATTGATGTTTGTAATAAATTTCATGTAATTTTTGGATACACCAAATCGCAAAATTACAGAAGGGGAAGGGGGACATTTGGCCCATCATACTGAGTTGTCTCTATGATCTCATGCAAATCCTTTTTCCGCCTAAAACCTACACACCATTTTCATCCAATGCCCTCTGTACGTCTCCTTTGAACCTCATTCATCACATTTACAGCAGTGCATTCCATCACCTAACTACACACTGTGTGATAAAGCTCTTCTACGAGCAGGGACATTTTCTCCCCATTGTCCCTCCAACAGTGCAATGCACCCTCACAGCTGACACTCCACACTGAATCACTCCCGCAGTGATGACCCCACACAGAGCAGCACTCCCTCAGGACAGCATTCCCTCAGAACTGATCCCTTCAGTGCTGACCTCTCTTCAGTGCTGACCCCAATCAGTGCTGATATCCCTCAGTGCAGCACGCCCTCAGTGCTGACGCCTGCCCTCAGTGCAGCACTCCCTTGGTGCTGAACCCCTCTCAGTGGAGCACTCCCTCAATGATGTCGCCCCCTCAGTGCTGCACTCCCTCAGTGCAGCATTTCGCCAGTGCAGAACTCCCTTAGTGATGACCACACTCTGCAGTACTCCATCAGCGCTGACACCTTTCAGTGCCCCACTTCCTCAATACTGACCCTCGGACAGTCTCACAGCACTAACTCTCCAACAGTGTCGTACTCTCTCACGGCTGACACCCCTCAGTGAAGACCTCCCTTCAGTGCGGACACCACCCCTCAATGCTGACCACCTCTCAGGTCTGACCGCACCCAACAAGTGCAGCACTCCTTCAGTGCAGCACACCCTCAGTGTTGACCTCCCTCTGTACTGGACCCCACTCAGTGCTGGAACCCCACAGTGCTCGACCCCCCACAGTGCTAGACCGCCCAATTTGCTGGACTTCCCTCAGTGCAGCACACCCTCAGTGCTGATCCTCTTCAGTAATAACCCCATCAGTGCTCCCCCCCTCCCCTCAGTGCTGGACACCCCGTCAGTGAAGCACTCCCTCAATGCTAACCTCCCTTCAGTGCTGTCCGCCATCAGTGCAGCACTCCCTCAGTGCTGACACCGCTCACTGCTGACCTCCCTTCAGTGCTGGCCGTCTTCAGTGCTGATTCCCCTCTGTACAGCACTTCCTCAGTGCACCACTTCCTCACTACTGACCCCATCAGTGCTGACCTC
>NW_025969488.1:8345-9921 GCF_021869965.1 Rhincodon typus | reverse complement strand
GTGCTGACCCCACTCTGTCCAGCACTACCTCAGGGCTGACGCCTCTCTGTGCTGCACGCCTTCAAAGCAGCACCCCCTCGGTGCTGACGCCCCCTCAGTACTGGCGAACCCTCAGTGCTGACGCACCATCAGTGTCGCAATCCCTCAGTGCAGCACTCCCTCAGTGCAGCACTTCCTCAGTGCAGCACTCCCTCAGTGCAGCACTCCCTCAGCGCTCACCCCAATCAGTGCTGACCCCCATCAGTGCTGACCCCGCTCAGTGCTGAATTCCCTCAGTGCTGACAACCCCTCAGTGCAGAATTCCGTCAGTGCTGACCCCCATTCATTGCTGACACCCCTCAGTATTCCTCAATACTGACTTTCAGACATTCTCACAGCACTGGCCCTCCAAGAGTGCCATGCACCCTCACGGCTGTCACCACTCAGTGAAGCTCTCCCTCAGTGTTGACGCCCCTCAGTGCAGCACTGCCTCAGTGCTAACCTTCCTTCAGTGCAGTACTCCCTCATTACTGACGCCGCCTCAGTGCTGACGACCCCACAGTGCTGACGCCCACACAGTGCTGCACTCCATCAGTACTCACCCCGTCAGTGCTGACCTCCCTTCAGTGCTGGCCGGCTTCAGTGCAGCACTCCCTCACTGCTGATCCCGCTCTGTACAGCACTCCCTCAGTGCACCACGTCCTCACTCGTGACCTCCCTTGAGTGCTGACCTCCCTTCAGTGCTGAGCTCACTTCAGTGTTGACCACCTTTAGTGCTGACACCTCTAAGTGATGACTGCACTCTGTCCAGCACTACCTCAGTGCTGACTCCGCTCAGTGTTGACCCCGCTCAGTGCCGCACTCCCGCAGTGCAGCACTCCATCAGCGCAGAACTCTTAGAGCTGATCCCCCTCAGTGCTGACCCCTCCCTGTGCTGACAACACTCTCTGCAGCACTACCTCAGGGCTGACACCCCTCTGTGCAGCAGCCACTCAGTGCTGAACCCCCCAGTGCTAACCCCCGTCAGTGCTGATCCGCTAAGTGCTGACCCACCTTCAGTTATCACCCGCTTCAGTGCAGCACTCCCACGGTGCAGCATTCCCTCAGTGCTGACCCCCTTGAGTGCAGACATCCCTCAGTGCTTACACCCCTAAGTGCTTACACCCCTCAGTGCAGCACTCACTCAGTGCTGACACCCTCACTGCAGCACTTCCTCTGTGCTGAGACCCCCACAGTGCAGCACTCCCTCAGTACTCACCCCGTCAGTGCTGACCTCCCTTCAGTGCTGGCCGACTTCAGTGCAGCACTCCCTCAGTGCTGATTCCCCTGTGTACAGCACTCCCTCAGTGCACAACTTCCTCACTACTGACCCTCACAGTGCTAACCTCCCTTCAGTTCTGACCACCTTCAGTGCTGACCCCTCTTCGTGCAGATCTCACTCTGTCCAACACTCCCCCAGTGCGGCCCTCCCTCAGTGCAGCACTCCCTTGGTGATGACCCCCCTCAGTTCTGAGCCGCCTCCGTGCAGCCCTCCCTCAGTACAGCAATCCCTCAGTACTCACCCCGTCAGTGCTGACCTCCCTTCATTGCTGGCCGG
>NW_025969488.1:0-8245 GCF_021869965.1 Rhincodon typus | reverse complement strand
CTCCCTCAGTGCTGACCCCACTCAGTGCTGACCCCCCCTCAGTGCTGCCCCGTCTCAGTGCTGACCCCAAACTGTGCAGCACTACCTCAGTGCTGCCCCTCACTCCGTGATGCAACCTTCTCAGTGCAGCACTCCCTCAGTGCAGCACTCCCTCAGTGCTGAACCCGCTCTGTGCAGCACTCCCTCAGTGCTGACCCTCTTTAGTGCTAACCCCCTCAGTGCTGCCCTCCTCAGGGCTGGCCACACACCTCAGTTCTGGCCCCCTCTCAGTGAAGCACTCCCTCAGTGCTCTCCTCCCTTCAGTGCTGCCCGCCCTCATTGCAGCACTCCCTCAGTACTCACCCCGTCAGTGCTGACCTCCCTTCAGTGTTGGTTGCCCTCAGTCCAGCACTCACTCATTGCTGATCCCGCTGTGTGCAGCACTCCCTCAATGCTGACCCTCTTCAGTGTTTAAACCCTTCAGTGCTGGACCCCCTCAGTTATGGCCCACCCTCAGTGAAGGACTCCTTCAGTGCAGCACTCCCTCAGTGCTAACCTCCCTCCAGTGCTGGACGCCCTCAGCGCAACTCTCCCTCAGTGCTGACCCCCTGCTGTGCAGACGCTCCTCATAGCAGCACTTCCTCAGTGCTGGCACCCAGTGCTGACGGTCCCTCAGTGCAGCACACCCTCAGTGTTGATCCACATCTTTCCAGCGCTGCCTCAGTGCTGACTCTACTCCGTGCTGACTCCCCCTCAGTGTGACCCCGTTCAGTGCAGCAACTCCCTCAGTGCAGCACTCCTTCAGTGAAGCCCTCCCTCGTGCAGCCCTCCCTCAGTGTAGCAATCCCTCACTGCCGCCTTCCCTCACTGCCGCCCTCCCTCAGTGCCGCCCTTCTTCAGTGCCGCCCTGCCTCAGTGCAGCATTCCCTCAGTGCTGACAGTCCTCAGACAGTCTCACAGCACTGTTCCTCCCACAGACCGTCACAGCTGACAACCCACAGTGAAGCACTCCCTCAGTGATGACCCCACACAGAGCAGCACTCCCTCAGTACTAACCTCCCTTCAGTGCTGGTCGCCCTCAGTCCAGCACTCCATCATTGCTGACCCCGCTTTGTGCAGCAGTCCCTTAGTGCTGACCCTCTTCAGTAATAACATCCTCAGTGCTGCCCCGCTCCTCTCAGTGCTGGCCCCCCGTCAGTGAAGCACTCCCTCAGTGCAGCACTACCTCAGTGCAGTCCCCCGTCCGTGCTGACCCCCTTCAGTGCTGACCCCCCTCAGTGCAGCAATTCCCTCAGTGCAGCCCTCCCTCAGTGCAGCCCTCCAGCAGTGCCGCCCTCCGTCAGATCCGCCCTGCCTCAGTGCAACATTCCCTCAGTGCTGACATCCCTCAGACAGTCTCACAGCACTGACCCTCCCACAGACCCTCACAGGTGACACTCCACAGTGAAGCACTCCCTCTGTGTTGACGTCACTCAGAGCAGCACTCCCTCAGTGCAGCATTCCCTTAGCACTGATCCCTTCAGTGCTGACCTCCATTCAGTGCTGACCTCCTTTCAGTGCTGACTCCCATCAGTGCTGACACCCCTCAGTGCAGCCCTCTCTCAGTGCTGACGCCTGCCCTCAGTGCAGCACTCACTTGGTGTTGAACCTCTCTCAGTGGAGCACTCCATCAGTGCTGTCGCCCCCTCAGTGCAGCACTCCCTCAGTGATGACGCCCCCACAGTGCAGTACTGCCTCAGGCCTCATCCCATCAGTGCTGACCTCCCTTCAGAGCTGGCCGGCTTCAATGCAGCACTCCCTCAGTGCTGACCCTCTTCAGTAATAACCCCCTCAGTGCTACCCCCCTCCCCTCAGTGCTGGACACCCCGTCAGTGAAGCACTCCCTCAGTGCAGCACTCCCTCAGTGCTAACCTCCCTTCAGAGCTGGCCGCCCTCAGTGCAGCACTCCCAAAGTGCTGACCCCACTGAGTGCAACAGTGCCTCAGTGCTGACCCCGGTCTTCGCAGCACTCTCTCAGTCCTGGCCCCACTCACTGCTGACCTCCCTTCAGTGCTGGCCGGCTTCAGTGCTGATCCCCTCTGTACAGCACTCCCTCAGTGCACCACTACTGACTCCGTCAGTGCTGACCTCCCTTCAGAGCTAACCTTTCTTCAGTGCTGACCACCTTCAGTGCTGACCTCTCGAAGTTCTGACCCCACTCTGTCCAGCACGACCTCAATGCTGACCGCCACCCATTCTGTGCTGCACGCCCTCAGTGCAGCCCTCCTTCAGTGCTGCACTCCCTTGGTGATGACCCCCTCAGTACTGAGCAGCCTTTGTGCAGTCCTCCCTCAGTGCAGCCCTCCCTCAGGACAGTTCTCCCTCATTGCAGCACTACCTCAGTGCTGACCAATTTAGTGCTGACCTCCCTTCAATGATGGCCGCCCTCTGTACAGCACTCCCTCAGTGTTGACCCCTTTGTACCGCACTCCCTCAGTACTGACACCCCTCAGTGTAGCACTCTTTCAGTGTCGCACTCCCTCAGGACTGACCCCATTAGTGCTGACCACCCTTGAGTGCTGACCACCTTCAGTGCTGACCCTTCTGAGTGCCGACCCCATTCTGTACAGCACTACTTTAGGGCTGACCACCCAACTCTGCAACAGTCCCTCAGTGCTGAACCCCCTCAGTGCTGACCCGCCTCAGTGCTGACCCGTCTCAGTGCAGCACTCCCTCAGTTCTGTCCCCGACAGTGCTGACTTCCCTTCAGTGCTGACTTCCCTTCAGTGCTGACCGCCCTCAGTGTGCCACTTCCTCAATACTGACCTTCGGACAGTCTCACAGCAGTTCCCTCAAAAAGTGCAATGCACCCTCACAGCTGACAACCCACAGTGAAACACCCCATCAGTGCTGACTCCCCTCAGTGCAGCACTCCCTCAGTGCAGCACTCTCTCATTGCTGACCCCCCTCAATACTGACCATCCGCAGCGTGCACCTTCCTCAATAGTGTCTGACTCAGTGCGCCACTTCGTCAATACTGATCCTCGCATAGTCTGACAGCACTGACCCTCCAACAGTGCAGTACACCCTCACAGCTGACACCCCTCAGTGAAGCACTCCCATAGTGCTGACACCCCTCATTGCAGCAGCCCCTCATTGCAGCAATCCCTCAGTGCAGCATTCCCTCAGTGCTGACCTCACTCATTGCAGCACTGCCTCAGTACTTACTCCGTCAGTGCTGACCTCCCTTCACTGCTGGACACCCTCAGTGCAGCACTCCCTCTGTGCTGATCCTCTTCAGTGCTGACCCCTCTCAGTGCTGACTCTACTCTGTGCAACACTCCCTCAGTATTGACCCACCACTGTGCAGCACTCCCTCAGTACCTAACCGTCAGTGCTGACCTCCCTTCAGTGCGAGCCACCCTCAATGCTGCACTCCCTCAGTGCTGACCTGCTTCAGTGCTGAACCCGCTCAGTGCAGCACTCCCTCAGTGCAGCACTCCCTCAGTGCAGAACCCCACTCAGTGCTCACCCCCCTCAGTACAGCACTCCCTCAGTGCTGACCCCCCTCAGTGCAGCACCCACGCCGTGCAGCACCGTCTCCATGCAGCACTCCGTCCGTGCTATCCTCCCTTCACTGCTGGCCGCCCTCAGTGCAGCACTCCCAAAGTTCTGACCCCACTCAGTGCTGACCTCCTTTCAGTGCTGGCCGGCCTCAATGCTGATACCCCTGTGTACAGCGCTCCCTCAGTGCACCACTTCCTCACTACTGACCCCGTCAGTGCTGACCTCCCTTCAGTGCTGACCACCTACAGTGCTGTCCCCTCTAAGTGCTGACCCTACTCTGTCCAGCACTACCTCAGTGCAGCCCTCCCTCAGTGCAGCGCTCCCTCAGTGCATCACTCCTTCAGTGCAGCACGCCCTTGGTGATGACCCCCTCATTGCTGACGCCCCCTCAGTGCAGCAATCCCTCAGTGTAGCACTCCTTCAGTACTGACCCAGTCAGTGCTGACCTCCCTTAAATGCTTGTCGCCGTCTGTACAGCACTCCTTCAGTGCTGACCCTTCTGTACAGCACTCACGCATTGCTGACACCCCTCTGTGCAGCACTCCTTCCGTGCAGCTCTCCCTCCGTGCTGCACTCCCTCTGTGCAGCACTCCCTCTGTGCTGACCCCAATCAATGCTGAATCCCCTCAGTTCTGACCCCACCCGCCTCAGTGCAGCATTCCCTCGGTGCTGACCCCACTCAGTGTGCCACTTCCTCAATACTGACCTTCGGACAGTCTCACAGCACTGGTCCTCCAACAGTGCAATGCACCCTCACGGCTGTCACCACTCAGTGAAGCTCTCCCTCAGTGCTGACGCCCCTCAGTGCAGCACTCCCTCAGTGCTTACCCGCTTTAGTGCTGACCCTTCTCAGCACAGCGCTTTCTCAACACTGCACTCCCTCAACACTGCACTCCGTCAGCGCTGCGCTTCCTCAGCACTGCGCTCCCTCAGCACTGCGCTCCCGCGGCACTGCGCTCCCTCAGCAATGCACTGCCTCAGCGATGCACTGCCTCAGTGATGACCGGCCCTCAGTGCTGATCCCGCTCAGAGCAGCACTTTGTAAGTGAAGCACTCCCTCAGTGCAGACCTCTCTCAGTGCACCACTCCCTCACTGCAGCACTCCCTCAGTACAGCATTCAATCAGTGCTGAGATCCCTCTGTGCTGATCCCCCATCATTGCTGACCCACCGCTCAGGGCTGACCACACCTCAGTACTGACCCCCTCATTGCAGCACTCCCTCAGTCCTGACACCACTCTGTGCAGCATCCCTCACGACTGAAACCCCTCAGTGCAGCACTTCCTCAGTGTTGACCCTTCTCAGTGCAGCATTCCCTCATTGCTGAGCACCCCCACTCAGTGCTGACCACCCCCCGTTGCTGACACCCTTCAGTGCAGCACTCCTCAGTGCAGCACTCCCTCAGTGCTGACCGCACTTAATGCAGCACTCCCTCATTGCTGACTTCCCACCGTGCAGCACCCACTCCGTGCAGCACCCCCTCAGTGCAGCACCCTCTCAGTACTGACCCCACTCTGTGCTGACGCCCCTCAGTGCAGGACCACCGCAGTGCTGACCCCACTCTGTGCAGCACTCCCTCAGTGCTGACCACCCTCACTGTGACCGCCCTCAATGCACCACACCCTCAATGCTGACCCGCTTAATGCTGACCACCCCCCACCTCACTTCAGCACTCCCTGATCATCTGATAGTGCATCACTCCCTTTATATGAACCCTCGGACGGAACAGCTCTACTTTAGTACTCACCCTCCAACAAGATAATTTCAGAGAGATATGCTCCCATCAAATTGACCCTCTGAGACTGGAGCATTTACTTAATATTGACACCCTCACAGTGCAGCATTCCTTCAATATAGACCCTCTGACAGGGCGGCTCCCTTTCCGTACAGGCCTTTCCACAGCGCAGCACTCTCTCATCATTGACCCTCTGACAGTGCAGCACTCTCTTAATATTGAATTTGTGTCAGTGCACAATTCCATTAAAATTGACCCGAGGACTCCATTAATATTTGCCCTCTGACAGTGCAGCTCTTCCTCAGTCCTGACTCTCTGACAGTGCAGCACTTCCCTAAATACTGTCAGAGGGTCAATACTGAGAGACTGCACTGTCAGAGTCAGCTCCCCGTAGTACTCTCAGACGTTCAGTTTGAAAGGTATGCCGCACTGTGAGTGGGTCAGTGTTAGTGAATTCTGCACTGCGACAAGGTCAACAATGAGCAAGAACTGCACTGTCAATGTAACAGGGTCAGAATTGAGTGAGTGCCTCAAGATCAGAGGGCCAGGACTGAGGTTTTGTAGCACTGTCAGATTGTCAGATCTGTGGCGTACATAATTGTCAGAGGGTCAATACTGAGCTGGTGCCTCCTTGTAAAGGGGTCTGAATTGAAACAGTGCTACAGGATTAGAATGTCAGTCCTGTGGTAGAGCAGCACTCTGAGGGTCAGCACTGAGCTTCATTATCAATAGGTCAGCTCTTTGTCAGCTCTGCTACTTTGTCAGAGGGCCATACTAATGCGGTGCCTCATTGTAATGGGATAAGAATTGAGGGAATGTCGCACAATTAGAGGATCAGTACTGAGGTACTGCAGCGCTATCAAAGCGTCACGACTGATGGAGTGCCTTTTTGTCAGAGGGTCAGTGCTGAGGGAGTGCATAATTGTCAAAGGATCAAATTGAGATGACGCCTCATTTTAATATGGTCAGTTGTGAGGGAATGCAACACTGTCAGGGGACCAGTAGTCATGAGGAAGTGCTGAACATCCCCATGATTAAAGGAAGACCCTCATGATTAAAATGTCAATGTTGAGAGAGGTCATAATGGCCAGAGGGTCAGTTCTGAGTTGGTAACTCGTTGCCAGATGGTCAGTTCTGAGGCAGTACTGAATCTGAGGGAGTAGCTAATCTGTCGGAGAGTCGGACTGAGGGAGTGCTGACCGTCTCTCAGTCCTGTAATACCTCAGCACTGACCCTCTGGCACACTCTTACTGTTGACCCTCTGACAGGGCAGTTTCCCTCACTAATGACAGTGCATCACTAGCTCATCAGTGACTGTCTAACAGTGTAGCACACCCTTAATATTGACCGTCTGACAGTGCAGCACTCCGTCATGGCTGACTGTTCTGACCATGCAGTACTCCCTCAGTAGTGACACTCTGACAGTGCAGCATTCCCTGAAAATTGGCCTTCCGACAGTGATGACAATGACAATGCAGCACTCCCTCCGTATTTACTTTGCAACACTTCAGCACCCACTCATCATTGACTCTCTGACAGTGGAGCAGTCACTTAATATTGAGCCTCAATGCTGGAGCACTCTCTTACTATTGACCTCCTGACAGTGAAGCTCTCCCTTAATATTGACCCTCTGAGAGAGTGGCTTTCTCTCAGTGCTGAACCTTCAATAGTGTAGCATGACTTACCACTTAGCCATCACCACTTTACATCCCCGTCAACATTAACCCTCTGAAACAGCAGCTCTCCCTTAATTTTAACCCCTGACAGTGCAGATATCCATCATTATTGATCCTCTGACAGCATAGCAAATCCTCAAATTGACCGTCCAACAGTGCTGTACTCTCTTAGTACTGTTTCTCCGACAATGCAGCACTTGCTCAATACTGACTCTTCAAAAATACAGCATCCTCTCAGTGCGATCTCAACTTCACCGAATGACTCAATTTTTGATGTTAGTTTGACTAACGTGCTCTTTTCAGCGAACTAAGCACTTGAGAAGATCAAAATCTCAGCTTCAACAAATGACACAACTTTTGATGCTGTTTTGACTGACATGCTTATTTCAGTGAGATAAGCACTGCAGACGACGACAATTTGAACATCATCAAATGACTCAAATTTTGATGTTGTTTTGACGAACGTGCATATTTGAGTGAGATAAGAACTTTTGAAGGCAAAAATCTCATCTTCTCCAAATGACTTAATTGTTGATGCTCGTTGGATTAAAATGCTCATTTCAGCGAGTTTAGCACTTCAGCCGACATAAATCTGAACTTCACCAAATGACACAATTTTTGATGTTGTTTTGACAGAAGTGCTTTTTTCAGTTCGATAAGCATATCAGAAGACCAGAAACGCAACTTCACCAAAACACCCAACTTTTGATGCTGGTAGGACTTAAATGCTTATTTCAGTGAGATAAGCACTTCAGAAGTCAAAAATCTCAAATTCACCAAATGACTTTTTTTTTATGCTGTTTTGAATAACATGCTTATTTGACTCAGAAAAGCACTTCAGAAGACCAAAATCTGAATTTCAACAAATGACTCAAGTTTTGATGTTGGTTCGACGATCATGTTTGTTTGAGTGAGATAAGCACTTCAGATGTCACAAATCTCACCTTCACCAAATGACTTAATTTTTAATGCTGTTTTGACTAACATGCTTATTTCAGTGTGATAAGCACTTCAGAAAACATTCATCTCAACATCACCAAATCACTCAAATTTTGATGTTGTTTTGACAAAACTGCTTATTTCAGCGAGATAAGCACTTCAGAAGACTAAAATCTCAACTTCACCAAATGACCCAGCTTTTGATGCTGGTTGCTTTAAAATACTTTTTTCAGCGAGTTAAGCTCTACAGAAAACCAAAACCTGAACTTCACCAAATGACTGTAGTTTTGATGATGGTTTGACTAACATGCTTGTTTGATTGAGAGAAGCATTTCAGAAGTCAAAAATCTCAACTTCACCAAATGACTCAA
>NW_025969487.1:0-14889 GCF_021869965.1 Rhincodon typus | reverse complement strand
TCTTTCAGCGAGTTAAGCACCTCAGAAGCCAAAAATCCGAACTTCACCAAATGACACAATTTTCTATGTTCGTTTGACTAATATGGTTATATTAGCGAGTTTAGCATTTCAGAAGATCAAAATCTCAACTTCGCCAAATGACTCAACTTTTGATGTTGTTTTGACTAAAATGCTTATTTGAGTGAGGTAAGCACTTCAGAAGTCAGAAATCCCAACTTCACCAACTGACTTCAATGTCGATGCTTTTTTGACTATCGTGCTTATTTCACTCAGATTAGCATTTCAGAAGATCAAAATCTGAACTTCACCAAATGACCCATTTTTGAGGTTGGTTGGAATAAAATGCTTATTTCAGAGAGTTAAGCTCTTCCGTAGACCAAAATCAATCGATCAGTAGATCAAATGATTTGATTTTTGATGCTGGTTAGACTAAAATGATAATTTCAGTGTGTTAAGCACTTGAGAAGGCTAAAATCTGAACTTTATAAAATTACTCAATTTTTAATGTTGTTTTGACTAACATGCTTATTTCAGTGAGATTAGCACTTCCGAAGTCAAAAATCTCAACTTCACCAAATGACTTAATATTTACTGCTGTTTTGACTAACATGCTTATTTCATTGAGACAAGCACTTCAGAAGGTCAAAATCTCAGCTTCACCAAATGACTCAACTTTTGATGTTGTTTTGACTGACATGCTTATTTCAGCCACTTAAGCACTTCAGAAGTCTAAAATCTCATCTTCACCAAATGCCACAAATTTTGATATTGTTTTGACTGACGTTCTTTTTTCAGCGAGATAGGCATAGCAGAAGACCAAAATCTCAACTTCAACAAGACATTCAACTTTTGATGCTGTTTTGACGAACATGCTTATAACTGTGGGAAAAGCACTTCAGAAGACTAAAATGTGAACTTCACTAAATGACTCAAATTTTGATTTGGATTGACTGACAGGCTTCCGCCAGTGAAATAGGCACTTCAGAAGTGATGAATATCGACTTCAACAAATGACTCAAGTTTTGATGTTGTTTTGAGTAACATGCATATTTGAGTGAGATAAGCACTTCAGAAGGCCAAAATCTGAACTGCATCAAATGACTAATTTTTTCTGCTGTTTTAACTAACATGCTTATCTAACTCAGATAAGCACTTCAGAATTCAAAAATGTCAACTTCACCAAATGACTTAATTTTTAATGCTGTTTTGACTTACATGCTTATATCAGTTAGATCAGTACTTCAGAAAACTAAAATCTGAACTTCACCAAATGACTCAAGTTTTGATGTTGGTTTGATTACCATGTCTATCTCAGCGATTTAAGCACTTCAGAAGGCCAAGATCTCAACTTCACCAAATGACTCAACTGTTGAGGCTGGTTGGAATAAAATGCTTATTTCAACGCGTTAAGCATCTCAGAAGCCAAAAATCTGAACTTCACCAAATGACTCAAGTTTTGATGTTGGTTTGACTAACATGCTTATTTCAGCGAGTTTAGCACTTCAGAAGATCAAAATCTGAACTTCACTAAATGACTCAACTTTTGATGTTGTTTTGACTGACGTGCTTATTTCAGCGAGATAAGCATATCAAAAGACCAAAATCTCAATTTCACGAAGACACTCAACTTTTGATGCCGGTTTGACTAAAATATTTATTTCAGCGAGAGAAGCACTTCAGAAGTCAAACATCTCAACTTCACCAAATGACTTCAGTGTTGATGCTGTTTTGACTAACGTGCTTATTTCAGCGAAAAAAAGCATATCAGAAGACTAAAATGTCAACTTCACCAACTAACCTAACTTTTTATTCTGGTTTGACTAACATACTTATTTCAGGGAGATAAGCACCTCAGATGTCAAAACTCTCAACTTCACCAAATGACTTAATACTTAAATCTGTTTTGACTAACATGCTTATTTCAGTGAGATAAGCACATCAGAAAACCAAAATCTGAACTTCACCAAATGACTCAAGATTTGATGTTGGTTTGACTAACATGCTTGTTTCAGCGATTTAAGCACTTCAGAAGACCAAAACCTGAACTTCACAAATTGACTCAAGTTTTGATGTTTGTTTGGCTAACATGCTTATTTGAGTGAGATAAGCACTTCAGAAGTCAAAAATCTCAACTGCACCAAATGACTTAATTATTGATACTGTTTTGACTAACGTGCTTATTTCAGCGAGATAAGCATATCAGAAGACAGAAATGTCGACTTCACCAACTAACTTTTTATTCTTCTTTGACTAACACGCTTATTTCAGGGAGAAAAGCACCTCAGATGTCAAAAATCTCAACTTCACCAAATGACTCAACTTTAGATGTTGTTTTGACTAACGTGCTTATTTCAGCGATATAAGCATATAAGAAGCATAAAATCTCATACTTACCAAATTAAATAACTTTTGATGCTTGTTGGGTTAAAATACTTATTTCAGCGAGATAAGCATAGCAGAAGACCAAAATCTCAACTTCAACAAGACATTCAACTTTTGATGCTGTTTTGACCAATATGCCTATTTCAGTAACATAAGCACTTCAGAAAACCAAAATCTGAACTTCACCAAATGACTCAATTTTTGATGTTGGTTTGACTGACATGCTTATTTCAGCGATTTAAGCACTTCAGAAGTCTTAGATCTCAACTTCACCAAATTACTCAACTTTAGATTCTGTTAAGAAAAAAATGCTTATTTCAGCGAGTTAAGTTCTTCAGCAGACCAAAATCTGAACTTCACCAAATGACTCAAGTTTTGATGTTGGTTTGACTAACATTCTTATTTCAGTGAGATAAGCACTTGAGAAATCAAAAATCTCAACTTCACCAAATGACTCAACTTTTGATGTTGTTTTGACTAACGTGCTTATCAGAAGGATAAGCATGCCAGAAGACTAAAATCTCACCTTCACCAGATGACCTAACTTTTGATGCTGGTTAAATTAAAATGCTTATTTCAGTGAGTTAAACATCTCAGAAGCCAAAATTCTTAACTTCACCAAATGACTTGATTTTTGATTTTGTTTGAACCGAAATGCTTATTTCTGCGAGTTGAGCATTTCAGAAGGTCAAAATCTGAACTTCATCAAATGACACAATCTATTATGTTCGTTTGACTAACATGCTTATTTCAACCCGTTAAGCACTTCATATGATCAAAATCTCCACTTCACCAAATGACACAACTTTTGATGCTGGTTGGTTTAAAATGCTTATTTCAGCAAGTTAAGCTCTTCAGAACACAAAAACCTGAACTTCACAAAATGACTCCAGTTTTGATGATGGTTTGACTAATATGCTTATTTGAGTGAGATAAGCATTTCAGAAGTCAAAAATCTGAACTTTACCAAATGACTCTACTTTTTATGTTGTTTTGACCAACGTGCTTAATTCAGCGAAATAAGCATATCAGAAGACTAAAATCTCACCAAAGGACATAACTTTTGGTGCTGGTTAGACTAAAACGCTTATTTCAGTGAGTGAAGCACTTGAGAAGACTAAAATCTGAACTTCACCAAATGACTCAAATTTTGATGATGGATTGACTAACAAGCTTCCTCCAGTGAAATAAACACTTCAGAAGTGAAGAATCTCGACTTCAAAAATGGCTCAACTTTTGATGGTGGTTTGACTAAAATGCTTATTTGATTGAGATAAGTACATCAGAAGTCAAAAATCTCAACTTCACCAAATTACTTAATTTTTAATGCTGTTTTGATGAACATGCTTCTTTCAATAAGATAGGCATTTCAGAAAACCAAAATCTGAACTTCACCAAATGACTCAACTTTTGATGTTGTTTTGACTAACGTGCTTATTTCAGGAAGATAAGCATATCAGAAGACTAAAATCTCCCCTTCACAAGATGACCTAAGTTTGGATGCTGGTTGGTTTAAAATGCTTATTTCAGCGAGATAAGCACGACAGAAGCCAAAAACTGTCCTTCACAAAATGACTTTGTTTTTGATTCTGGTTAGACTAAAATGTTTATCACTGCGAGTTAAGCACTTCAGAAGATTAAAATCTGAACTTCACCAAATGACTTAATTTTTCATACTGGTTTGACTAACATGCTTATTTCAGTGAGATAAGCACATCAGATGACTAAAATCTCAACTTCACCAAAGGACATAACTTTTGATGCTGGTTTGACTAAAATGCTTATTTCAGTGAGATGAGCACTGCAGAAGTCAAAAATCTCAACTTCATCAAATGACTTGATTTTTGATGCTGGTTAGACTAAAATGTTTATTTCAGTATGTTAAGCACTTGACATGACGAAAATCTGAACTTCACAAAATGACTCAATTTTTAATGTTGCTTTGACTAACATGCTTGTTTGAGTGAGATAACTACTTCAGAATTCACAAATCTCAACTTCACCTGATGATTCAACTTTTGATGTTGGCTTGAATAACATGTTTATTTCAGCGAGTTAAGCAGTTCCGTAGGCAAAAATCTCAACTTTACCAAATGACTTAATTTTCAAGGCTGATTGGATTAAAATGCTTATTTCAGCGAGTTAAGCACTTCAGAAGACCAAAATCTCAACTTCACCAAATGCCACAACTTTTGACATTGTTTTGACTAATGTGCTTTTTTCTGCGAGATAAACACAGCAGAAGACCAAAATCTCAACTTCAACAAGACACTTAAGTTTTCATGCTGTTTTGACTAACATGCTAATATCAGTTGGAAAAGCACTTCAGAAGACCAAAGTCTGACCTTCACTGAATGGCTCAAATTTTGATGTTGGATTAACTAACAGGCTTCCTCCAGTGAAATAAGCACTTCAGAAGTGAAGAATATCAACTTCAACAAATGACTCAACTTTTGATGTTGTTTTGAGTACCATGCATATTTGAGTGAGAGAAGCACTTCAGAAGGCCAAAATCTGAACTGCATCAAATGACTAAATTTTTTTCAGCTGTTTTAACTAACATGCTTATTTCACTCAGATAAGCACTTCAGAATTCAAAAATCTCAATTTCACCAAATGACTTAATTTTTAATGCTGTTTTGACTAACATGCTTATGTCAGTAAAGTCAGTACTTCAGAAAACCAAAATCTGAAGTTCACCAATGACTGAAGTTTTGATGTTGGTTTGACGAACATGCTTATTTCTGCGAGTTAAGCACCTGAGAAGCCAAAAATCTGAACTTCACCATATGCCACAACTTTTTGTGTTGTTTTGACTAACATGTTTATTTTAGTGAGATAACCACTTCAGAAATCAAAAATCTCAACTTCAGCAAATGTCTCAACTTTTAATGTTGTTTTGAATAACATGTTTATTTCAGCGAGTTAAGCAGTTCAGAAGGCAAAAAACTCAACTTTAACAAATAACTTAATTTTTAATGCAGGTTGGAATGAAATGTTTATTTCAGCGAGTAAAGCACTTCAGAAGACCTCAATCTGAACTTCACCAAATAACTCAAGTTTTGATGTTGGTTTGACTAACATGCTTATTTCAGCGACTTCAGCACTTCGGATGATCAAAATCTCCACTTCACCAAATGACACAACTTTTGATGCTGTTTGGTTTAAAATGCTTATTTCAGCGAGTTAAGCTCTTCAGAACATCAAAACCTGAACTTCACAAAATGATTCTAGTTTTGATGATGGTTTGACTAATATGCTCATTTGAGTGAGATAAGCATTTCAGAAGTCAAAAATCTGAGCTTCACCAAATGACTCTACTTTTTATGTTGTTTTGACTAACGTGCTTAATTCAGCGAGTTGAGCAGTTCAGATTGCAAAAATCTGAATTTCACCAAATGATTTAATTTTTAGTGCTGTTTGGATTAAAATGCTTATTTCAGCGAGATACGCAGTTGAGAAGACATAAATCTAAACTTCACCAAATGACTCAATTTTTGTTGTTAATTTGACGAACATGCTCATTTCACTGATTTAAGCACTTCAGAAGATCAAAATCTCATCTTCCAGAAATGACTCAACTTTTGATGTTGTTTTGACTAACGTGCTTATTTCAGCGAGATAAGCACTTCAGAAGACGAAAATCTTGAACTTCACTGAATGACTCAAATTTGATGTTGGATTGACTAACAGGCTTCCTCCACTGAAATAAGCACTTCAGAAGTGAAGAATCTCGACTTAATCTCCGGATTACTGCCCGAGCCACGTGCAATTATGCTTAAGGATAAGAAAGTTCGGGAAGTAAACACGTGGCTAAGTGAGTGGTGTGGGAAAGAGGGGTTCCATTCCATGGTGAATTGGCATCAGTTTTGGAACCGGAGGGATCTGTACCAATGGGACGGTCTCCACCTGAACCGATCTGGAACAAGTGTTCTTGCGTAAAGAATAAATAGGGTGGTCACAAGGACTTTAAACTTGTGAATTGGGGGGAAGGGAAAGGGAAAACGACAGGGAGTATGATGGTAAATAAAAAGGTAAGCAGCAGGTTCGCATGTGTGCAGGAGGGTTTAAGTTCAAGGCAGACTATGAAAGAAATAAAAAGGAAGGATATCTCAGGAGATGTTATTCGAGATGTTGGAAATCATGAGGGTAAGAAAGCTAGCATAAAGGCACTTTCCCTGAATGCTCGTAGCATTCGTAACAAGGTTGATGAGTGAACGGCACAAATAATCGCGAATGAATATGATCTGGTAGCCATTACGGAGACATGGTTACAGGATGGTCACGACTGGGAGTTAAATATCCAAGGGTACCAGACTATTCGGAAGGACAGACACAAAGGTAAGGGAGGTGGTGTAGCTCTGATATTCAAGGACGCCATCAGGGCGGTGCTGAGAGATGATATAGGTTCTGTGGAGAATGAGGTTGAATCCATTTGGGTGGAAATTAGAAATTGAAAGAGGAAAAAGTCACTGATAGGCGTAGTCCATAGGCCACCATATAATAACATCACATTGGGGGCGTGCAATAAACAAAGAAATAACTAATGCCTGTAAAAATGGTACGGCAATTATAATGGGGGATTTTAATCTACATGTAAATTGGTCGAACCAGCTCGGTCAGGGTAGCCTTGAGGAGGATTTTGTTGAGTGTATCCGTGATAGTTTTCTTGAACAGTATGAAAGAGATGGCAGGAGAAATAGCAGGTGCACTGGCGATAATTTTCCAAAATTCGCTGGACTCTGGGGCAGTCCCAGCAGATTGGAAAACAGCAAATGTGACGCCACTTTTTAAAAAGGGAAGTATACAAAAGATGGGGAATTATAGACCGGTTAGCTCAACCTCTGTAGTGGGGAAGATGCTTGAGTCTATTATCAAGGAAGAAATAGCAAGGCATCTTAATAGAAATTGTCCCGCTGGGCAGACGCAGCATGGGTTCATGAAGGGCAGGTCATGTTTGACAAATCTTTTGGAATTCTATAAAGACATTATGAGCGAGGTGGACAATGGGGACCCAGTGGATGTGGTGTACCTAGATTTCCAAAAGGCCTTCGACAAGGTGCCGCACAAGAGGCTACTGCATAAGATAAGGATGCATGGCATTAAGGGTAAAGTTTTAGCATGGATAGAGGATTGGTTGACTAACAGGAAGCAAAGAGTGGGTATAAATGAGTGCTATTCTAGCTGGCAGTCAGTGACTAGTGGTGTACCTCAGGGATCGGTGTTGGGACCGCAATTATTTACAACTTATATAGATGATTTGGAGTTGGGGACCACGTGTAGGGTGTCAAAGTTTGCAGATGACACTAAAATGAGTGGCAGAGCAAAGTGTACACAGGACTGTGAAACTTTGCAGAGGAACATAGATACATTGAGTGAGTGGGCAAAGGTCTGGCACATGGAATACAATGTAAATAAATGTGAAGTCATACATTTTGGTAGGCGTAATAGTAAAATGGGTTATTACTTGAATGGTAAAAAGTTGCAGCATGCTGCTATGCAGAGGGACCTGGGTGCCCTTGTGCATGAATCACAGAAGGTAGGTCTGCAGGTACAACAAGTAATTAGGAAGGCAAATGGAATTTTGTCCTTCATTGCTAAAGGGATTGAAATTAAAAGCATAGAGATTATGTTGCAGCTGTACAAGGTACTGGTGAGGCCACACCTGGAGTACTGCGTGCAGTTTTGGTCTCCTTACTTGAGAAAGGATGTATTAGCACTGTAGGGGGTGCAAAGGAGGTTCACCAGGATGATTCCGGAGTTGAGGGGGTTGGCTTATGAGGAGAGACTGAGTAGATTGGGATTATATTCATTGGAATTCAGAAGATGGAGGCGGGATTGTATAGAAACATGTAAAATTATGAAGGGAATAGATAAGATAGAAGTAGAGAGGATGTTTCCACTGGCAGGTGAAGCTCGGACAAGAGGGCATAGCCTCAAGATTAGAGGGAACAGATTAGGACTGAATTGAGAAGGAATTTCTTCACCCAGAGGGTTGTTAATCTATGGAATTCCTTGCCCAGTGAAGTAGTTGACGCTACTTCAGTAAACGTTTTTAAAGAAAAGGTAGATTTTTTTTGAACAATAAAGGAATTAAGGGATACGGTGAGAACGCGGGTAAGTGGATCAAAGTCCACGAAAAGATTAGCCATGATCTTATTGAATGGCGGAGCAGGCTCGAAGGGCCAGACGGCCTACTCCTGCTCCTAGTTCTTATGTTCTTATGACTTCACCAAATGACTCAACTTTTGATGTTGTTTTGAATAACAGGCATATTTGAGTGAGATAAGCACTTCCGAAGGCCAAAATAAGAACTTCACCAAATGACTCAACTTTTGATGTTGGCTCGACGAACATGCTTACTTGAGTGAGATAAGCACTTCAGAAGTCAAAAATCTCAACTTCACCAAATGACTTAATATTTACTGCTGTTTTGACTAACATGCTTATTTCAGTGAGATAAGCTCTTCAGAAAACCAAAATCTGAACTTCACCAAACGACTCAAGATTTGATGTTGGTTTGACTGACATGCTTACTTCAGCGATTTAAGCACTTCAGAAGGGTAAAACCTAAACTTCACCAAATGTCACAACTTTTGATGCTGGTTGGTTTAAAATGCGTATTGTAGCGAGTTGAGCTCATGAGAAAACCAAAACCTGAACTTCAACAAATGACTGCAGTTTTGATGATGGTTGGCTAACATGCTTATTTGATGGTATAAAGAAAGCATTTCAGAAGTCAAAAATCTCAACTTCATCAAATGACTCAACTTCTGATGTTGTTTTTACTAACGTGCTTATTTCAGCGAGATAAGCACATCAGATGACTGAAATCCCAACTTCACCAAAGGACATAACTTTTGATGCTGGTTTGACTAAAATGCTTATTTCAGTGAGATAAGCACGACAGAAGTCAAAAATCTCAACTTCATTAAATGACTTGATTTTTGCTGCCTGTTAGACTGAAATCTTTATTTCAGTGATTTAAGCACTTGAGAAGATTAAAATCTGAACTTCACCAAATGACTCAATTTTTAATGTTGTTTTGACTAACGTGCTTATTTCAGCGAGATAGGCATAGCAGAAGACCAAAATCTTAACTTCAACAAGACACTCAACTTTTGATGATGTTTTGACTGACATGCTTACTTCAGTGGGAAAAGCACTTCAGAAGAAGAAAATCTGAACTTCACTAAATGACTCAAATTTTGATGTTGGATTGACGAACAGGCTCCCTCCAGTGAAATAAGCACTTCAGAATTGAAGAATCTCGACTTCACCAAATGACTCAACTTTTGATGTTGTTTTGAGTAACATGCATATTTCACTGAGATAAGCACTTCAGAAGACCAAAATCTGAAATTCACCATATGACTTAATTTTTTATGCTGTTTTGACTAACATGCTTATTTCACTCAAATAAGCACTTCAGAAGACCAAAATCTGAACTTCAACAAATGACACAAGTTTTGATATTGGTTTGACAAACATGCTTATTTGAGTGAGATGAGCACTTCAGAAGTCAAAAATCTCATCTTCACCATATGACTTAATTTTTAATGCTGTTTTGACTAACGTGCTTCTTTCAGTGAGATAAGCACTTCAGAAAACCAAAATCTGAAGTTCACCAAATGACCCAAGTTTTGATGTTGGTTTTACTAATATGTTTATTTCAGCGATTTAAGCACTTCAGAAGGCTACGATCTCAACTTCACCAAATGACTCAACTTTTGTTGCCAGTTCGAATAAAATGCTTATTTCAGCCAGTCAAGCTCTTCAGTAGACGAAAATCTGAACTTCACGAAATGACTCTAGTTTTGATGTTGGTAAAACTAACTTGCTGATTTCAGTTAGATAAGCACTTCAGAAATCAAAAATCTCAAATTCACCAAATGACTCAACTTTGGATGTTGTTTTGACTGACGTGTTTATTTCAGCGAGATAAGCATATCAGAAGACTAAAATCTCACCTTCACGAGCTGACCTCACTTTTGATGCTGGTTTAATTAATATACTTCTTTCAGCGAGTTAAGCACCTCAGAAGCCAAAAATCCGAACTTCACCAAATGACACAATTTTCTATGTTCGTTTGACTAATATGGTTATATTAGCGAGTTTAGCATTTCAGAAGATCAAAATCTCAACTTCGCCAAATGACTCAACTTTTGATGTTGTTTTGACTAAAATGCTTATTTGAGTGAGGTAAGCACTTCAGAAGTCAGAAATCCCAACTTCACCAACTGACTTCAATGTCGATGCTTTTTTGACTATCGTGCTTATTTCACTCAGATTAGCATTTCAGAAGATCAAAATCTGAACTTCACCAAATGACCCATTTTTGAGGTTGGTTGGAATAAAATGCTTATTTCAGAGAGTTAAGCTCTTCCGTAGACCAAAATCAATCGATCAGTAGATCAAATGATTTGATTTTTGATGCTGGTTAGACTAAAATGATAATTTCAGTGTGTTAAGCACTTGAGAAGGCTAAAATCTGAACTTTATAAAATTACTCAATTTTTAATGTTGTTTTGACTAACATGCTTATTTCAGTGAGATTAGCACTTCCGAAGTCAAAAATCTCAACTTCACCAAATGACTTAATATTTACTGCTGTTTTGACTAACATGCTTATTTCATTGAGACAAGCACTTCAGAAGGTCAAAATCTCAGCTTCACCAAATGACTCAACTTTTGATGTTGTTTTGACTGACATGCTTATTTCAGCCACTTAAGCACTTCAGAAGTCTAAAATCTCATCTTCACCAAATGCCACAAATTTTGATATTGTTTTGACTGACGTTCTTTTTTCAGCGAGATAGGCATAGCAGAAGACCAAAATCTCAACTTCAACAAGACATTCAACTTTTGATGCTGTTTTGACGAACATGCTTATAACTGTGGGAAAAGCACTTCAGAAGACTAAAATGTGAACTTCACTAAATGACTCAAATTTTGATTTGGATTGACTGACAGGCTTCCGCCAGTGAAATAGGCACTTCAGAAGTGATGAATATCGACTTCAACAAATGACTCAAGTTTTGATGTTGTTTTGAGTAACATGCATATTTGAGTGAGATAAGCACTTCAGAAGGCCAAAATCTGAACTGCATCAAATGACTAATTTTTTCTGCTGTTTTAACTAACATGCTTATCTAACTCAGATAAGCACTTCAGAATTCAAAAATGTCAACTTCACCAAATGACTTAATTTTTAATGCTGTTTTGACTTACATGCTTATATCAGTTAGATCAGTACTTCAGAAAACTAAAATCTGAACTTCACCAAATGACTCAAGTTTTGATGTTGGTTTGATTACCATGTCTATCTCAGCGATTTAAGCACTTCAGAAGGCCAAGATCTCAACTTCACCAAATGACTCAACTGTTGAGGCTGGTTGGAATAAAATGCTTATTTCAACGCGTTAAGCATCTCAGAAGCCAAAAATCTGAACTTCACCAAATGACTCAAGTTTTGATGTTGGTTTGACTAACATGCTTATTTCAGCGAGTTTAGCACTTCAGAAGATCAAAATCTGAACTTCACTAAATGACTCAACTTTTGATGTTGTTTTGACTGACGTGCTTATTTCAGCGAGATAAGCATATCAAAAGACCAAAATCTCAATTTCACGAAGACACTCAACTTTTGATGCCGGTTTGACTAAAATATTTATTTCAGCGAGAGAAGCACTTCAGAAGTCAAACATCTCAACTTCACCAAATGACTTCAGTGTTGATGCTGTTTTGACTAACGTGCTTATTTCAGCGAAAAAAAGCATATCAGAAGACTAAAATGTCAACTTCACCAACTAACCTAACTTTTTATTCTGGTTTGACTAACATACTTATTTCAGGGAGATAAGCACCTCAGATGTCAAAACTCTCAACTTCACCAAATGACTTAATACTTAAATCTGTTTTGACTAACATGCTTATTTCAGTGAGATAAGCACATCAGAAAACCAAAATCTGAACTTCACCAAATGACTCAAGATTTGATGTTGGTTTGACTAACATGCTTGTTTCAGCGATTTAAGCACTTCAGAAGACCAAAACCTGAACTTCACAAATTGACTCAAGTTTTGATGTTTGTTTGGCTAACATGCTTATTTGAGTGAGATAAGCACTTCAGAAGTCAAAAATCTCAACTGCACCAAATGACTTAATTATTGATACTGTTTTGACTAACGTGCTTATTTCAGCGAGATAAGCATATCAGAAGACAGAAATGTCGACTTCACCAACTAACTTTTTATTCTTCTTTGACTAACACGCTTATTTCAGGGAGAAAAGCACCTCAGATGTCAAAAATCTCAACTTCACCAAATGACTCAACTTTAGATGTTGTTTTGACTAACGTGCTTATTTCAGCGATATAAGCATATAAGAAGCATAAAATCTCATACTTACCAAATTAAATAACTTTTGATGCTTGTTGGGTTAAAATACTTATTTCAGCGAGATAAGCATAGCAGAAGACCAAAATCTCAACTTCAACAAGACATTCAACTTTTGATGCTGTTTTGACCAATATGCCTATTTCAGTAACATAAGCACTTCAGAAAACCAAAATCTGAACTTCACCAAATGACTCAATTTTTGATGTTGGTTTGACTGACATGCTTATTTCAGCGATTTAAGCACTTCAGAAGTCTTAGATCTCAACTTCACCAAATTACTCAACTTTAGATTCTGTTAAGAAAAAAATGCTTATTTCAGCGAGTTAAGTTCTTCAGCAGACCAAAATCT
Organism: Rhincodon typus; assembly: GCF_021869965.1. NCBI lineage: Eukaryota > Metazoa > Chordata > Chondrichthyes > Orectolobiformes > Rhincodontidae > Rhincodon > Rhincodon typus. The sequence continues at coordinate 1,758 of NW_025969487.1, read as the reverse complement.
GAACTTCACCAAATGACTCAAGTTTTGATGTTGGTTTGACTAACATTCTTATTTCAGTGAGATAAGCACTTGAGAAATCAAAAATCTCAACTTCACCAAATGACTCAACTTTTGATGTTGTTTTGACTAACGTGCTTATCAGAAGGATAAGCATGCCAGAAGACTAAAATCTCACCTTCACCAGATGACCTAACTTTTGATGCTGGTTAAATTAAAATGCTTATTTCAGTGAGTTAAACATCTCAGAAGCCAAAATTCTTAACTTCACCAAATGACTTGATTTTTGATTTTGTTTGAACCGAAATGCTTATTTCTGCGAGTTGAGCATTTCAGAAGGTCAAAATCTGAACTTCATCAAATGACACAATCTATTATGTTCGTTTGACTAACATGCTTATTTCAACCCGTTAAGCACTTCATATGATCAAAATCTCCACTTCACCAAATGACACAACTTTTGATGCTGGTTGGTTTAAAATGCTTATTTCAGCAAGTTAAGCTCTTCAGAACACAAAAACCTGAACTTCACAAAATGACTCCAGTTTTGATGATGGTTTGACTAATATGCTTATTTGAGTGAGATAAGCATTTCAGAAGTCAAAAATCTGAACTTTACCAAATGACTCTACTTTTTATGTTGTTTTGACCAACGTGCTTAATTCAGCGAAATAAGCATATCAGAAGACTAAAATCTCACCAAAGGACATAACTTTTGGTGCTGGTTAGACTAAAACGCTTATTTCAGTGAGTGAAGCACTTGAGAAGACTAAAATCTGAACTTCACCAAATGACTCAAATTTTGATGATGGATTGACTAACAAGCTTCCTCCAGTGAAATAAACACTTCAGAAGTGAAGAATCTCGACTTCAAAAATGGCTCAACTTTTGATGGTGGTTTGACTAAAATGCTTATTTGATTGAGATAAGTACATCAGAAGTCAAAAATCTCAACTTCACCAAATTACTTAATTTTTAATGCTGTTTTGATGAACATGCTTCTTTCAATAAGATAGGCATTTCAGAAAACCAAAATCTGAACTTCACCAAATGACTCAACTTTTGATGTTGTTTTGACTAACGTGCTTATTTCAGGAAGATAAGCATATCAGAAGACTAAAATCTCCCCTTCACAAGATGACCTAAGTTTGGATGCTGGTTGGTTTAAAATGCTTATTTCAGCGAGATAAGCACGACAGAAGCCAAAAACTGTCCTTCACAAAATGACTTTGTTTTTGATTCTGGTTAGACTAAAATGTTTATCACTGCGAGTTAAGCACTTCAGAAGATTAAAATCTGAACTTCACCAAATGACTTAATTTTTCATACTGGTTTGACTAACATGCTTATTTCAGTGAGATAAGCACATCAGATGACTAAAATCTCAACTTCACCAAAGGACATAACTTTTGATGCTGGTTTGACTAAAATGCTTATTTCAGTGAGATGAGCACTGCAGAAGTCAAAAATCTCAACTTCATCAAATGACTTGATTTTTGATGCTGGTTAGACTAAAATGTTTATTTCAGTATGTTAAGCACTTGACATGACGAAAATCTGAACTTCACAAAATGACTCAATTTTTAATGTTGCTTTGACTAACATGCTTGTTTGAGTGAGATAACTACTTCAGAATTCACAAATCTCAACTTCACCTGATGATTCAACTTTTGATGTTGGCTTGAATAACATGTTTATTTCAGCGAGTTAAGCAGTTCCGTAGGCAAAAATCTCAACTTTACCAAATGACTTAATTTTCAA
>NW_025969486.1:14264-14891 GCF_021869965.1 Rhincodon typus | reverse complement strand
TCTCTCTCCCTGTGTCTCTCTCCCTGTGTCTCTCTCCCTGTGTCTCTCTCCCTGTGTCTCTCTCCATTATTGTCTTCCTCAAGCTCTCATCTGTAGTGTGCTGTCTCCTACCTTCTCACTCACTGACTGTTGTTTCAAAGGTCATGGATCACTGTCTCTCCTCCTACCTCTCTCCGCACCCTCCCCTCCTACCCCACCCCTCTCTCCTGCCCCGCTCTCTTTGTTCCTCACCCGCCCACTCCCCACCCCTGCTCCCCAGCTGTGTCTCTCACGGTGTGTATTGTCTCTGACAGGCACAGGCTCGCTGTCACAGGATCGGACAGAGTAAGGCAGTGAAGGTGTATCGCTTGATTACCCGGAACTCATACGAGAGGGAGATGTTTGACAAGGCCAGCCTGAAGCTGGGCCTAGACAAAGCTGTCCTGCAGTCAATGAGTGGCCGGGAGAACGCTGTCAATGGGGTAGGTGATGGATTCAACTCCCTCTGCGCATCCGAAACCTGCCCCCTCAACCCCCGTGGGTCTCACTGTCCCAGCACTGCCTGAGAGTTACTGCACCATCCATCCTCTACCCAGCTACACCCCATCCCTGTCACCCTCTCCACCCCCCTACACCCCATCCCTGTCA
>NW_025969486.1:13265-13786 GCF_021869965.1 Rhincodon typus | reverse complement strand
CCCCCTCCGCCCCCCCTTTCCCTTTGCGAGTGTGCTGTTGCCCCAGTCCGCCCTGTGTGAGGTGGTGTTAGTCTGACTGTAGGGGTGCTGGTGTTGCCCTCACGCGGTGCCTGGATTGTGATTGTTGCTGAGGAGGTTGGGTTGTTGATGGGTGTACGAGGGGCCTTTAGCACTGACTGTGCTGCAGGTGTTTATTGGCGTTTGTGCCTGTCCCTCACTGACACCTGTCCCCCTGTAGATCCAACAGTTTTCTAAAAAAGAGATTGAAGACTTGCTGCGGAGAGGAGCATACGGAGCCATCATGGATGAGGAAGACGAAGGCTCCAAGTTCTGTGAGGAGGACATTGATCAGATCCTGTCCCGAAGGACCACCACCATCACCATTGAGACTGAGGGCAAGGGATCCACGTTTGCGAAGGTGAGGACAGTGAGGCCTCCGCCTCTCTATCTGTCTACCTCTCCCTCGCTCCATCTGTCCGTTCTCCCCTCGCTCCCTCTGTCTGTCTGCCCGCCCCTCCCTG
>NW_025969486.1:11020-12765 GCF_021869965.1 Rhincodon typus | reverse complement strand
GGACTGCCTGTCTCTCTCCCTCCCTCCCTACTCCCTCCTTCCCACCTGACTGCCTGTCTCTCTCCCTCCCTCCCTACTCCCTCCTTCCCTCTGACTGCCTGTCTCGCTCCCTCCCTACTCCCTCCTTCCCTCTGACTGCCTGTCTCTCTCTCTCCCTACGCTCCTGCCCCCCCCACCCCAATCCAGGCCAGTTTTGTTGCGACGGGGAACCGGACGGACATTGCTCTGGATGATCCCAACTTCTGGCAGAAATGGGCGAAGAAGGCGGATATCGACCTGGACATGGTGAACCGGAGGGTGAGTGGTCAATGCCAGGGTTTCTGTGTGGGTCCCAAACCATCCAATATTGGCACTGCCCCACCCCAGGGACAGGGTAAGGCAGGTGCTGGGGTGGTGGATGTTGCCCCACCCAAGGGTGCTGGGGGAGTTGGGTTCTGCCCCACCTGAGGGCGCTGGAGATGGTCGGTGCTGCCCCCTGCCCCCACCCACCCAAGGGTGCTGTGGGAGGCTCCTGCCCACTCTCCGGTCTCCTGAGGCCTGTCAGTGGGTGGATGGAATCTCCTCTCTCCCTCAGCCCATGCCCACTCGCGATTAGCCCGTCACACCCTCACTGATCTATGTCTCTCTCACCACCCCCCCCGCCCTCGACCCAACAGAATAACCTGGTGATCGATACCCCGCGGGTTCGGAAACAGACCCGGCCGTTTAACACCACCAAAGATGATGATGTGGAATTCTCGGAGATGGACAGCGATAACGATGAGAGGCCCAGGTCCCGGAGATCGTACGATCGGCGCCACGGTTATGGCCGTACGGAGTGTTTCAGGGTGGAGAAGAACCTACTGGTCTATGGGTGGGCATTCACATCCTGTGTCACTGTCTCCCTCTGACCGTCTTTATGTCTCTCGCATTTCCGAGCTTGGGTTTCTGAGGGAGCGCCGCACAGTGGGAGGGCCAGCGCTGAGGGAGCGCCGCGCTGTCGGAGGGTCAGCGCTGATGGAGCGCCGCGCTGAGGGAGCGGGGAAACTATACATCTCTGAGCCTAATTTCTGTCTTTGAGGAAATGGTGGAATGTGTTGTTAATGAGCTAGTGACAGGACACTTAAAAAATGGAAGCGCGGCCAGGCTGACTCAGTGTTGATTTTATGGAGGGGTATGGTGTTTTATCAATTGAGGGAGATGTTTTGTTCAAGCATTTTATCTGGCAGTTATCAAGGCTATTCCCAAGAATGAGAATTTGAGGGCAGGGGCACCCCAGCATTAATCCTGCCTGAGGCGGGAGTGCGCTGCCTTTGGCAAGTGGGCTGGATTTGGTTGCGCTGTTGTCCTGGGCAATGCAGCAGTTGATGATACTCAACAGTTAACTGCCAGGAGAGTAAACCGAGTTGGGATTAATCTGGGACATTCCGATTGGGGAAACTGGAACCGGGGCCTCACCTACCTTATGCCTGTATTAATGATTGGTTGAAGGATATCCGTATTGTTCCCAAATTCGCTGAGGATATAAAAATCAGAAAGCAAGCTCTGACGAGATTACAAAGGGTTACAGCTTGCTGTGTCCCGCATCTATCGCCCCGTCCCCAGTTGCCGCCCTCCCCTTGAGAAGATGGGGGTGTGTGTGCTGCCTTCTTGAGCCGCTGTAGGGTAGACCCACAATGTCCCTTAGGGAGGGAATTCCGGGGATTCGGACCCAGCCGCACTGAAAGGACGGCCGACATATTTCTGAGTCGGGGTGGGGAGTGGCT
>NW_025969486.1:10001-10920 GCF_021869965.1 Rhincodon typus | reverse complement strand
TCCCATGTACCTGCTGCCCCTTGTCCTTCTGGATGGAAGTGGCCGTGGGGGTTTGGAAGGTGCTGTCTAAGGAGTTTCTGCAGGGCATCTTGTAGATGGTACACACTGCTGTGACTGAGCATCGGTGGTGGTGGTGGTGGGGGTATTTTTGTGGAAGTGGTGCCCATTGAGCAGGGTTTGGCGGGGGGAGCGGGGGCTGCTTTGTCCCTGGATGGTGTCGAGCTTCTCGAGTGTTGTCGGAGCTGTCCCCCCATCCAGGGGCAAGTGAGGAGTATTCCCTCCCCCTCCTGCCTTGTGCCTTGTTGATGGTGCGAGAGTCAGGACGGGAGTTACTCGCTGCAGGATTCCCAGCCTCTGACCTGCCGCTGTGGGTGGGGAGTCGGAACAGTGGCTGCCCCCCACCCTGTCACTCGGGGCTGTGAGAGACTGTGCGGGAGACAGGCTGCTAACACACGGGGTGTCCTGTCCTGTCCCTCCCTTGTAGCTGGGGCCGCTGGAAGGATATCCTCGCTCACGGACGCTTCAAACGCCGGATGACGGAACGTGACGTGGAAGTGATCTGCCGAACCATCCTTGTCTACTGCCTGCTGCACTACCGGGGAGACGAGAAGATCAAGGGCTTTATATGGGACCTGATTACTCCGACTGAGAATGGACAGACCAAGGAGCTGCAGAACCATTCCGGTAAAAGGAGCTTGGGAGCTGGGTGCTGTCGCTGTCCCTTCGCTCCCTGCACTCCCAAACAGGGGCAGCATTGTGTACTGTATCCCACATTCGGAGCACGGTTCCCGTCTCCGCGCCCCTCGGTCAGACCCGCGCCCGCAGCGCGGTTCCCGTCTCCGCGCCCCTCGGTCAGACCCGCGCCCGCAGCGCGGTTCCCGTCTCCGCGCCCCTCGGTCAGACCCGCGCCCGCAGCGCG
>NW_025969486.1:9011-9416 GCF_021869965.1 Rhincodon typus | reverse complement strand
CACACACACATCCCCCCTCCCCTCCACCCTCCCTCTCTGTCTCTGTCTGATCCCAGGACTCTCAGCTCCTGTTCCCAGAGGCCGTAAGGGTAAGAAGGTGAAGAACCAGGGCAGCTCCTTTGACGTACAGAAGGCTGTGTGGATCCGAAAGTGTAACCCCGACATCCTGCTGCACGACGACAGCTACAAGAAGCACCTCAAACACCACTGCAACAAGTAGGCAAGACAGGCTGGGTTCACTCCATCTCAGCTCCTCACTATCCCCACCACCACCACCCCCCCACTAAACTCCCCTGTGGCTGCTACACTGGTGTGCTCTCTCCCTGCGCCTGCTAATCCCGCCACACTCTCCCTCTCCCCACCTCTCTCCCTGCGCCCCCCTCCCCTCTTTCTCTCTCTCTTTCT
>NW_025969486.1:5614-8370 GCF_021869965.1 Rhincodon typus | reverse complement strand
TGTGCGCACGTGCTGTGTGTGTGTGATGTGTGTGGTGTGCACGTGCTGTGTGTGTGTGTTTCACTTTCCCCAGGGTCCTGCTGCGAGTGCGAATGCTGTACTACCTAAAGCAGGAAGTGATCGGTGACCAGTCTGACAGCGTCCTGAATGGAGCAGATATCAAGTACGTCTCCGTAAGGCACACGGTTGGTGCATTCCCTGCTCCCTCCCCTCTCCCAGTCTGACAGTATCGAATCCGTCTCACAGCATTCCCTGTCCCTACCCCTCCGCGGGAACCAGACACCCCTCGAAGGGGAAACAACACTCCCCTATCTCGCCCTGTAACTTCTCCTCCAATTGTTCACAGGAATTCAACACCCAGTCAGAGATTCTCACTTCGCATGAATTTTTAAAACAAAATGTGGGCCGAGCCCACCTCTGATCGCCTCGTCCCTAGTTGCCCCCTTCCCCTTGAGAAGGCGGGGGTGAGCTGCCTTCTTGAGCCGCTGCAGACCATGTGCTGTAGGGTAAGACCCACAGCCTCCCTTAGGGAGGGAATTCCAGGGATTCAGACCCGGCCGCACTGAGGGAACGGCCGATATATTTCCAAGTCGGGATGGAGAGTGGCTCAGAGTGGCTGTGCTGGTGTTCCCATGTACCTGCTGCCCCTTGTCCTTCTGGATGGAAGTGGCCGTGGGGGTTTGGAAGGTGCTGTCTAAGGAGCGTCGGTGAGTTTCTGCAGGGCATCTTGTAGATGGTACACACTGCTGCGGCTGAGCGTCGGTGGTAACAGACCGTGAATGCTTGCCTGTCGCCATCACCACCAGCATCTGAACTCAGTCTGACATCTACCACCTTCACTCCCTCTCTCCTTTCTTTCCTCTCTCCCTCCACCTCTCAATTGTGCTCCCTCATTCTCTGTCTGCCTCCCTCCATCTCCTGTTCTCTGCCACACATGTTCTCTCTCTCTCCCTCCCTCGCTTCCTCTCTTTCTCTCTCACTCTCTCTTCCCCCCACCATATCGCAGTGATATTGATGTGTGGATCCCAGAGGTGGACACGATGGAAGTGCCTGCTGATTGGTGGGATGAAGACGCTGATAAGTCGCTGCTGGTTGGAGTCTTCAAGCACGGTGAGTAGCTGCTGGAGATATCGGCACACGCTGAGCTACTAGGGCTGTTCCCGGGAACAGGACTACACAAAACACGGTTATCACACTGTCGGAGGGTCAGCGCTGCACTGTCGGTGGGTCAGCGCCGAGGGGGCGGGGCACTGTCGGAGGGTCAGCGCTGAGGGAGCGGGCCCTTTCAGAGGGTCACGGCGGGGGGGCGGGGCGCTGTCGGAGGGTCAGCGCCGAGGGAGCGGGGCACTGTCGGAGGGTCAGCGCCGAGGGAGCGGGGCACTGTCGGAGGGTCGGCGCCAAGGGAGTATTTCATTTCTCTCTGTGGAACACTGAGAGATGTTGGTGGTTGGTGTGGGAGAGCTGATTTGATGACGTGTTGTGTACTCCCCTTGCCCTCGCAGGTTATGAGAAATATAACACGATCCGTGCAGACCCTGCTCTCTGTTTCCTGGAGCAGGTCGGGCGGCCGGATGAGAAGGCCATCGCAGCCGAACAGAGAGGGACCGATAACTTCGGTGACATCGGTGACAGGTAGGTCATACCGTCCCTTCGTCACTGTGTGCGCGCGTCTGCGTGTGTGTGTGTGTGTCCGTGTCCATGTCTGTCACTGATGGCTCAGCTCCCGGTGAGAGTCGATGTTGCTCACCCTGACGGTCTCTCTCTCTCTCTCTTCCAGCGGGGATTTTGAGCGGGATCTAGAGGACCCAGAGTACAAGCCCCTCATCCTGGGGAGAGAACAGCGTGACGATGACGTGAGTGATTTCCGGGATCCGAACAGATAGCTGCTGACAGACTGTGCGCGGGGAGGTGTGGGAGCTGAGGGTTATTATGTCTTTATCACCCCAGGCAGTGCGAGTGGATTTTGCTGTCCCGAAACAGAACCCACTCCCTGATGATTCGGAATCTTTTTTAATAAAACACTTCAGTTTGTGACAAGAAAACGGAAATGTTTAATCCTCTCAGTAATGGAAAACACGCACCCACGGCTCAGTTAAAGGCAAGGGAACAGATCTCACTTTGCAGAGATGACCTTTACAGTGGAAAGTTCCACCGAGAGAGGGAAAGAGGCCTGAGACACCCTGTGTGTGCCCCCACCTCCCCGTTCTGCCGGTGATGAGTCGCCATGCTAATACCGATGCACCAGCCTGTGTTCTGTCACCTGGCTCTGGGTGGAAATGAGTTAACCTCAACTTCTCGACACAGTGTGTGTGGAGGCCTGAGGCTTGAACAGGCGGAGGTGGAAGAGAAACGGGCAGAGAACCCGGCCACCCTGCTCCTGTAGGGTGTGGCACTGACCCCTCCCCAACCAAACCCCTTTCTCCCGTAATGCTGCGCGTTCATGTCAGCGTCCAGATCGATCTCTCTCCGCGTTAGCCTGGAACGGACGCCTCTCGTTTTCACTGTGTGTCGTTACGATGTTTATTCTGTGTCCAGGGCGATGTAATGGTGCTGGATGAGGACATTTCAGTGGACGGTGATGATGGTGAGATGCAAAAAGATGTCTTGATGGGTGAGGCTGTCTGTGGTTCTCCGTCTGCGCGCTCTCTCTCCCCCATAGCCCTGTCTCCATCCTCAAAACTAATCCCACTGCCCCACTCTCTCCCCATAGCACTGTCTCAATCCCCAAACTAATCCCACTGCCCCGCTCTCTCCCC
>NW_025969486.1:4649-5514 GCF_021869965.1 Rhincodon typus | reverse complement strand
AGCCCTGTCTCCATTCTCAAAACTAATCCCACTGCCCCACTCTCTCCCCTCTCGCCCTGCCTCAATCCCCAAACTAATCCCACTGCTCCGCTCTCTCCACCATAGCCCTGTCTCAATCCCCAAACTAATCCCACTGTGCTGCTCCCTCCCACACCATAGCCCTGTCTTAATCTCAAAACTAATCCCACTGCCCTGCTCTCTCCCCATTCCATGTATCAATTCCACACTGCGCTCTCTGTCTTTCTCTCTAGTGCACATTCTGTCTATTTCTCTCCCTCTCTGTCAGTGTGTTCTCTCTCTCTCTCTCCCTCTGTTTCCCCCTCTGTGTCACAGTGTTTTCTCTCTCTGTAGCCCTGCCCTGTCTCTGTCCTTCTCTCTCTGTCTCCCTCAGTTGTCGTGTTTTCTCTGTGTCCCTTTCTGTGTCTCTCCCTCTCCTTCCCTCTCTCCCTCCCCCCACTTTCCCCCTCCCCCCTCCTCCTCCTCCCCCCCCCCCCTTTTCTCCCCCTCCCCCCCCCCCCCTCCGACCGCCTCCGACCCGCTCTCTCTGTGCCCCCCCCCCCACCCCCCGTAGGTGTGAGCCTGCACAGCCAGTCTCAGTACTGGCCCACCCCGTCGGTGCTGACCGCGCGCCTGCGCCGGCTGGTCACAGCGTACCAGCGCACGTACAAGCAGGAGCAGCAGAAGAGCGAGGCAGTGGAGAAGGGGGATCGGAGACGGCGGCGATGTGAGGCGGCCTTCAAGCTGAAAGAAATCGCAAGGCGAGAAAAGCAACAAAAGTAAGGGCGGGAGAGGGAGGGAGCACCCCTGGGGGTAGGCAGTCCTTCGACAGGTGAATGTTCCCCTTGCTCCGGACACTACGCTGCCC
>NW_025969486.1:3355-4375 GCF_021869965.1 Rhincodon typus | reverse complement strand
CTCTCCCCCTCACTCTGTGCCCCTCCCTCTCTCTCTCACGCTATCTCTAGCTCTGTGCCCCTCTCTCTCTCGCTCTGTGCCCCACCCCTCGCTGTCTCTCGCTCTGTGCCTCCCTCTCTCTGTCATTTCCTGCCGTTTCCCCCTCACACTCACTCCGTGCCCCTGCAAACCCCCACCCCCCACCACCTCCCTCTGCCTCTTCCCCACTCCCACATCTTTCTCAAAGTTCTCCCTCTCTCTGACCGTCTTCCTAAACGCTGTCCCTTCCTAGTATCCTGGTCCCCCCACCTCGGGGAGGACAGTGCCCCTCGAGCTGGGGGTGAGTGAGGCTCCATCCTGGTGCGCACAGCCTCCCCTACACGAGGGGGTGGGGGCGGGCCTGGCTTTTTCGGATGTTCCCTGGGAGGGAAGGGGAGGGGAAGGGGGTTTCTGTCCTGCTGCAGTCTCCCCGCCCACGATATGCTGACGGTGTCTCCGTCTCCCTGCCCCGACAGGTGGACGAGCCGGGAGGAGACTGACTTTTACAGAGTGGTGTCAACGTTCGGCGTGGAGTTTGACCCTCAGCGGCGGCAGTACCAGTGGGAGCGGTTCCGTGCCATCGCCAGGTTGGACAGGAAGACCGATGAAACTCTCACCAAGTACCTACAGATGTTCATGGCCATGTGTCGCAGGGTGTGTGGGCTGCCGCTGGAGGAGGGGGAAGGTAGGACGGTGTCCGCTGGGTGGGGGTGGTATGGGAAAACTGTCCGATCCCTGTGTCCGACGTGTGTGTGATGGTGGGGGAATGGAGAGGCTGTGTAACTGTCTGGCGGGTGCTGTGGAGATTAACGGGTGTGTGTGTGTGTCTCTTGCTCGCTCCCCTGTCCCCCCCCCCCCACCTCGCTCCCCTCCCCCCCCCCCACCCCCCCCTGCCCCCCCCTCTTGCCCCCCCCCCTCGCGCCCCCCCCCCCCCCCCCCCCCAACCTCGCTCTCGTTTCCCCCTTCCTGGCTCCCCTGTACCACCCACCTCCTCGCTCCCCT
>NW_025969486.1:2146-2985 GCF_021869965.1 Rhincodon typus | reverse complement strand
GCTCCCCTGTCCCCACCCCCCACCACCTCGCTCCCCTGTCCCCAACCCCACTTCCTGGCTCCCCTGTCCCCAACTCCCACCTCGCTCCCCTGTCGCCTTACCACCTCCCTCCCTGTCCCCCCCCCTTCCTCACTCCCCTGTCCCCCCCCACTTCCTCGCTCCCCTGTCTCCAACCCCCCTCCACCACCCTTGCAGAGTACCCAGACATGAGCCGGCAGGTGAAGCAGCTGACGGAGGAGCGTGCCAGGCGATCCCTGTACCGGCTGGAGCTGCTGCGGAAGGTGCGGGAGCAGGTCCTGTACCACCCGCAGCTGGAGGAACACCTGAGGCTGTGCCAGGCCTGGCCCGAGCTGCCCGAGTGGTGGGAGAGCGGCCGCCACGACCTGGAGCTGCTCACTGGAGCCGCCCGCCATGGCCTGTGCCGCCCTGACTGCCACCCGATGGACGACCCCGAGCTCTCCTTCCGCGCCTGCCGCCGGAGCCACCGCCAGCGAGGGGCCGGCTCCCGCAGTTCCACCCCTCTCCCCCCGGCCCCGGGGCGGGTTCCCGCCGAGGGGGAGGTGGAGGGGACCCCCCGCAGCCCACCGCCTGAGCAGACCGGCCCCCGCCATGACCGCCCGTCCGAGAAGGGGACCGCCTCCCGGGCGCCGCCAGACGACTGGGCCAAGGAATCCGACTGGGATTCGGACAAGTCCTCGTCGGTGGGCAGCTCGCCGGCCAGCCTTTCTGAGGACAGCGACGACGAAGACAAGGACGACAAGCCGGCTTGTGAGTGACGCAGTGCTGCACCCTCTCTCACTCCCCCCACCCCCTCCCCCACCCCCCCCTTTCCCACCCTC
>NW_025969486.1:0-1534 GCF_021869965.1 Rhincodon typus | reverse complement strand
GGGGGGGGCTGAATGACCTCCTGTTCCTGTGTAACAGGCTGGAGGAGAGGGGGCTGAAAGGCCTCCTGTTCCTGTGTAACAGGCTGGAGGAGAGGGGGCTGAATGGCCTCGTGCTGTCTCTCTGTTCCTGGGTTACCTTTCCCTGTTGCGTTCCAGCTGAGGGTCCATCACGCTCGAAGACCTACGACGAGGAGAGCATGATCTCTGTGAACACTTCCCGGGATGAGACCCAGGATGGGTTTGTGAACGAGGACTTGGAGCCCACCCTGGGGGACTTCCTACAAGACAGGCTGCGGTTTCCAGCTCCCGACTGGCCCAAGGTAAGAGCAGATGGTGACTCCTTCCTCCCCATTCAGTGCCAAACAATTGATGGGAGAGGACAGGCACTCGTTGAGGAATTTGCGACATGTTTGAGGAGCGGCGAGTTGGGTGAACGTCCTTAAAGTAACGACCCAGAACGCCCTCACCAGCATTTTCGGAGGGTGCACGGATACTTTGGAGAGGGGACAGAGAAAGATTACCCGGATGGTGCGTGGTGTTGGCGGGGGGTGAATTTTAGCTGAAGGAAGGTCGGACAGACTGGGTTTGTTCTCACTGGGACACAGGAGGTTGAGGGAGCGACCTGATAGAAGTTTATAAGATTGAGAATGGGATGGACAGAGGGGGAAGTATCAAGCTTTATCCCCAGATCGGAGGGTCAGTTACTAGGTTCAGGATGAGAGGGGAGGAAGTTTGAAAGAGAGATGTATGAGGCAGGTTTTTCACACAAAAAGGGTGGTGAGTGCCTGGAACGTGCTGCCAGAGGAGGTGGTGGAAGCAGATACAATAGCAACATTCAAGAAACACCTGGATAAATACACGAATAGGAAGGGAATAGAAAGATGTGGATCCTGTAAGTGAAGGCGGTTTTACTCTGGAAGGGCGCAGTGTGTCAGTGCAGACTTGGAGAGCCGAATGGCCTGCTCCTCTGGTGTATTGTTCTTCGCCAACCAGACGTGCCTGTATTTGGTAATTCCCCGTCTCCCAGCAGCCGCTCAGTGGATGGAATTGCTGAGTGGATAAGTGTGAGGTTATCCATTTCAGTCAGGGGAACAGAAAGGCCGCGTACTATCAAAACGGGGCGGGAAGGCGCCGAGCTTTCGGTGCAGAGGGATCTGCGTGTCCCCTGTGCATGAGCCGCAGATACTTCGCACACAGGGAGAGCAGGAAATGAGGAAGGCAGATGGAATATTGGCACTTAATGCGAAAGGAATAGAGTGTGAAAGTGTTGCTGCAACGTCACAAGGCATTAGTGAGACTGAACCTGGAGTATTGTGTACAGTTCTGGTCTCCTTATGGGAGGAGGAATGCACTTGTATTGGAGGCAGATAGGAGGATGTTCACCCGGTTGATTCCAGAGTTCGTTAGGCCACTTTGGAATGCTGTGTTTAATTCTGGTCTCCCTGCTATAGGAAGGATATTGTGAAACTTGAAAGGGTTCAGAAAAGGATGTTGGAGGGTTTGAGCTACAGGGAGAGGCTGGGGCTACTTTCCC
>NW_025969485.1:0-14907 GCF_021869965.1 Rhincodon typus | reverse complement strand
TTCTTCAGAAATGACCCTTCTGAAGAAGGGTCTAGGCCCGAAACGTCGGCCTTCCTGCTCCTCTGGTGCTGCTTGGCCTGCTGTGTTCATCCAGCTCTACACCTTGTTGTCTCAGATTCTCCAGCATCTGCAGTTCCTACTATCGCTTTCAGGTATGTGGTCAGTTTTGATGCAACATCACAGATCAAGACATTAACTCTTTCTTCCTGGATAGATGCTACCAGATCTACTGACTATTTCCAGCATTTTCTGTTTCTAAGTATATGGAACAGTTGTGATTACATTTTAGGATTTGAATAAATATCACAAAGCAGTCAGTTGGAAGTTAAAGCCATCAAGATTTTAGCAACAGGTCATACTCTATTATGGCATCACTATCTTCCAGGGGGCCAGTGGTATAGCAGCAGTGACACTGAACTAGGAATCCAAGGTACAGGCTGATGATCCAGTGATAAGAGTTCAAAACCTATTATGGCAACTGGAGGAACTTAAATTCAATTAATTAATAAATCTGGACTAGAATGCTAGTGTCATTAATAACAACTGTGGAACTGCTGGATTATTGATTAAAAGAATAATCTACTTTGCTAATGCCCTTTGGGGAGGAGATAACTGTGCTGGCCTACATGTGATTTCAGATGCATAACAATGTGGTTAACTCTTAACTGCTCTCTGAATTGGCTCAGCAAACCACTCAAAATTGCTGCAGAAAAGTCAACCACATCAACTGCAGCAAGTCAGGCTAGTGGCTCACCCTGATTTCTCAAGGGCAATAAATACAGGGCTTGGCATCACCATCCATATTCCAAGAACATTATTTATCCCCTCTTGTTTTTGTTTCTGAAAGAAAATTACACTTAAGAAAAAGCTGTCAGTTTTATTTAGGAGCCTCAATTCCATGGGAAGTTAATGAGGTTAGTTTCAAATCTCGCACAATAATGAGGATAACATTCATAAGCTTACAAGCCCAAACCACAGAAGTTGGAGGGTCTCCTGATTTATTGCACTGTTTTCAATTATTGCCTGGCAGGATCATTCCTTATAGTAGATTCTGGCACTATCAATACTATATAGACACTTTGAAATAACTTCACAGACGCCAGTATCCTATCACCAAGTCACTCTGTATTTGCACACAGACAGTCCACAACACTGATCCAGCTCTCTCAGAGCCAGGTCTCAGTGAGCAGAACCTCTGACACTCCTGTTTATATCTCTTAGGCAGGGCTTCCCAATTGGACCAGATTAACAGCCCCAATCAGGAAACTGATATTCTATGAGGTCCATGTGGCTGACCTTATTATAATCACTATACCCGGCCCCCTCTAATTCCTGGGACATAAACCAGTTCTTTTTTTTTGTAGTTCCTCCCGAGGCATTTTAGCACTGGGTCAGGTTCCTCCAACCTTGCCTCTGATAGGGGCAGCGTATAATGCACAGTAGCTCGCCTTGACCATAATCTGGTACCTCTCCAAGTCCAAAAAGGTTTCAATTCTGATCGTGATGGCACTTTGGTTGTCCCGATCTTCACCAGCTGTTTCAGTTTTGCCAGGGCCAGATCTTTCTGTGTCCAAAGTCTGATATTGTCAGCTGTGATTGGAGGTGTGTCCAAAAAATTTAAAACCATTACAGATTCTTCCAGTGGCAGTATCACTGGTGATATTTCCGCCAGTGGGAGGCAGTTCAATGCATTCACATTTGCTACTTGGCCTCCTGGAAAGTGTTTCAGTTTGTATTTATACACACTTAGTATTCCAACTTGTATTTATACACACTTAGTATTAGAGCCCACCTCTGAATGTGGCCTGAAGCTATGGGCAGTACTGCCTTGTTCCCTTTAAGTAGACCTAGCATGGGTTTGTGGTCCATTATGATTACAAATTTACATTCATAAAGGTATTGGTGGATCTTCCTGACCACTGATGTTACTGCCAAATGTTTCTTCTCCATCTGGGCATAATTACACACTGCATTAGCCGAAGTCTTGGATACATACACTATAGGGGATTCCTCTCCATTGGGCTACCTATGAGCTAATACTACCCCAATGCTGTACCAAGACGCAGGGCATGTCCAATACCAGACCTTGCTTGGGATCATAGTTTGGTTTGGTTTGGCTACACAACCATTTCCAAGGCTGACCCTTTCTTAAGAGTTGATGAAAAGATGCCAGGATGGAGGCCAGGTTACGTGTGAACCTATGCTCCAGCACTGACATGGGAGCTGAGGCACCTATGAATCACCCTCACTTTATTTTCCAAAGTGTTTAACCTTGTCTTGTCGATTCTGCAACCCAAGCAGGTCACTTGGGGTGCCTGAAGCACACATTTTTCTCTTCTCTGACATACACCACTTAGATGGAAAAACGTCTAAGGACAGTGTCTATGTTCTCTAAGTGGTCCTTATTGGTCTTCCCTGTTATTTGCACGTCACCTAGGCAAATGGTGACCTGGGATAGACCATGTAAAATGTTCTCCATCCTCTGCTGAAAAACTGCACAGGCTGACAATAATCCAAACAGCAGTCTCACATATTGGTACAAACCCTTATGGGTACTAATTGTAGCATACTGCTGGGATTCTGCATCTAACCACAATTGCAAGAACGAATGGCTCATGTCCAGCTTTGTGAAAGATAGCCCCCTGCCAGTTTTGCATATAAATCCCCCATGCAACGGCATGGGTATTTATCCAGCTGTGAAAAGCGATTTACTGTTTGTTTAAAATTCCCACAAAGGCGAACCAACCTGGTTCAGCACCACTGGTGCTGCCCAATCTGCAAACTGGACTGGTTTGATGATTTCTTCACTTTCCATCCTTCTTATTTTTTTGCCTTTACTTTTACCCATAAGGCAAATGGCACTGGATGGTCCTTGTAGAATCACTGAATTGTTTCCTGGTCAACATGTTTGAAGTTCAGTCGAACTTCAGCTAGTAGGCACTTTTGCATTAACACATCATTAAATCCACAGACCAAACAGTCACTCAGCATCTCATTAATGGTTAAACCAAAATCACATGCTTCTGCCAGTTGCCTTAACCTAGTCAGAAATCCCAATACAGATTTCCCTGGTTCTCAAACTGCCAAGCAAAACCGATAGCATCTCAAAATTAGAGGAGGTTTAGGGTCGTAATATTCCTTAACTAAATCCGTCAACTCTTGAAAGTGTCTGGTGCTTCAGAGCAAGTTGGGCTTCTAATAACTAAAAAAGCTGCGGGTCCACAAGCTGTCAGGAGAATTACTTGTTGCTTTTCATTTGCCCCAGTGTCATTTTCCCAGTAAAAATAATGCAATCTTTTTACATTCTGGGCCTCGTCTTTGATGGTGGGATTGAATGAGTCAAGATTCCCAAATAACAGCATGATGCCCCAGAAATGCTTACCCCAACTCACAGATGACTGTTGCAAGAAAATTTCTTCAGGAGCGTGCTTTTCTCTCGTTACCACTGAAATAATTCAAGGCCAGTATCCCATCATCAAGTAAACCTTTACTTACACCTGGAGAGTCCTTGACATTGACCCAGCTCCCAGAATGAACTTAACTTCTGACATTCCTGTTTATATCAGTCAACCAGGGCTCCCTGATTGGATCAGATTAGCAGCCCCAATCAGGGATCTCATATTCTACAAGGTCCATCTGGCTGATCTCATTACAATCACTACACACTTCATTAAATATTTATAAAAAATCTGATGAGCATTTGAAAGTGCAGCTTTCAGCTTGGCCTAATACTAAAATACGAAAGCCAGCTTGCAGACACTCTCACAAAATGCGTTAAGCAGGTTTCCAAGCTCCTGCTTTAACACATCTGCAGCAACGGAGAAGTTTTGCCCTTAGAAGTCTGAGCAGCAATTACTGAAACCAGAAAAATAAGTGAGTGATTCAAAATGAGAGAATATTATGACTCAGTCATAATGCTGGACCAATTATGGGGATAGTGAGGCTAATTTCAAATTGACAGATCTGTTCTTAATTTCCCCTGTAGCTTAACATTTGTTCATTCTTACTCAAATGTATGAAAAGTTCCACTACAAATTAAACTCTCAAAATTTGCAAATTCTCTCAGCACTTGAAGGCCAATTTTTACTTTCATTTGGAAAACAAGGAAAGCATCACTCTCAGGTTAAACCTTTGAAGATTAAAATAAATTTACTTCATGTTTAATCTGGATAATATGGTCAGCCTAGGCCACTGGCCTCAAGGACAGAACATTCTATGTGCATCCTCTTATTTTTAACTCTTTCCCCATCCAAGTTATTTTCTTTCATTTTCAGCTCCCTTCCTTTTCTGAGAGTGATTCATATGAAAATAATGATAGTTTAGTTTGTATTTACCCCAAGGCTATTCTTTATTTACAAACTTCCTTCAGGCTAGTCAGTAGCAGAAAGCAGCACAGTTTGTTCCTACCCACCATCCATGCACATACACTTGCCATCTGGGATTTTTCTTCCTCCACTAGATAACAATCAGGGACAGATACTCAAACTCTATCCCTCTTCTCTTAGCCTGGGGCCACCAAAAGCAAATGTAGCACTTGCCACTTCCCAGTTAAAATTATCTAGAGTACAGATTAGTACTTCCTTTGTAACAAAACCATAAAATGCCGAAGAAACCCAGCAAATCAGGTAGCATTTGAGGAGAGAGAAACAAGGTTTGAATCCAACGTAAGTATTATTCAGCACACCCTTTGTCTCTTGGCCTGGGCACTCTCACTATCTGTTCCACTTGCTCCTCCTTTCCCTCTGTCAAAGCATAAAAACAACCACTTTCCAGTCCCTTTCAGTTCTGAAAAAGTAAAATTGGACTTAAAACATTACCTATTTCTCTCTCCACAGATGCTGCTGAGTTTCTCCAGCACTTTGCTTTTATTTCAGACTTCAAATATCCATAATATTTTATTTTATAAGGTAGTAACATAGTTTTATAGTATTAAACTTTGGCCACACCAAAAACTTGAACATAGAACATAGGGCAGTACAGGCCCTTCGGCCCACGATGTTGTGCCAACCTATTATCCTACTAAGATCAAACTACCCTGCATACCCTACATTTTACTATCCAAGAGTCGCTTAAAAGTCTCCAAAGTATCTGACTCCACTACCACTGCCGGCAGCACATTCCACACGACCACCACTCGCTGTGTGAAGAACCTACCTCTGACATCTCCCCTATACCTTCCTCCAATCACCTTAAAATTATGCCCTCTTGTATTAGTCATTTCCACCCTGGGAGAAAGTCTCTGGCTATCCATTCCATCTATGCCTATCATCATCTTGTACACGTCTATCAAGTCACCACTCATCCTTCTTCACTCCAATGAAAAAGGCCCTAGCTCCCTCAACCTTTCCTCATAAGATCTGCCCTCCAGTCCAGGCAGCATCCTGGTAAATCTCCTCTGCACCCTCTCTAAAGCTTCCACATCTTTCCTATAATGAGGTGACCAGAACTGAACACAATATTCCAAGTGTGGTCTAACCAGATTTTTATAGAGCTGCAGCGTAACCTCACAGCTCTTAAACTCAATCCCCCTGCCAATGAAAGCCAAAACACCATACGCCTTCTTTACAGCCCTATCAACTTGGGTAGCAACTTTGAGGGATCTATGGACGTGGACCCCAAGATCCCTCTGTTCCTCCACAATGCCAAGAATCCTGCCATTAACCCTGTATTCTGCATTTAAATTCGACCTTCCAAAATGAATCACTTCACACTTTTCTGGGTTGAATTCCATCTGCCACTTCTTTGCTCAGCTCTGCATCCCACCAATGTCCCGTTACAACCTACAACAGCCCTCCACGCTCCACCAACCTTCGTATCATCGGCAAACTTAATAACCCACCCTTCCATTTCCTCATCCAAGTCATTTATAAAGATCACAAAGAGCAGAGGTCCCAGAACAGATCCCTGTGGAGCACCACTGGTCACTGAGCTCCAGGCTGAATACTTTCCATCTACTACCACCCTTTGTCTTCTATTAGACAGCCACTTTTGTATCCAGACAGCCAAATTTCCCTGAATCCCATGCCTCCTTACTTTCTGAATGAGCCTACCACTACCTTATGGAACCTTATCAAATGCCTTGCGAAAATCCATATACACCACATCCACTGCTCCATCTTCAGCGATGTGTTTTGTCACATCCTCAAAGAATTCAGTAAACTTGTCAGACATGACCTGCCCCTCACAAAGCCATGCTATTTCTAATCAAACTGTGCTTTTCCAAATAATCATAAATACCATATCTCGGAATCCTCTCCAATAATTTGACCACCACAGAAGTAAGACTGACCAGTCTGTAATTTCCAGGATTATCCCCATTCCCTGTCTTGAATGAGAGAATGACATTTGCCACCCTCCAATCTTCTGGTACTACCCCAATGGACAGTGAGGACGCAAAGAACATTGCCAAAGGGGCAGCAATCTCTTCCCTCACTTCCCGTAGCAACCTTGGGTATATACCGTCTGGCCCAGGGGACTTATCTATCCTCATGTTTTTCAAAATTTCTAGCACATCCTCCTTCCTAACATCAACTTGTTCGAGCATATCTGCCCGTTTCATGCTGGCCTCACAAACATCAAGGACCCTCTCACTGGTGAATACTGAAACAATGTAATCATTAAGGACCTCCCCTACTTCCTCTGACTCTGCACACAAGTTCCCTCCACTATCCCTGATTGGCCCTACCCTCACTCTGGCCATCCTCTTGTTCCTCACATAAGCATAGAACGCCTTGGGGTTTTCCTTGATCCTACCCGCCAAGGTTTTCTCATACCCCCTTCTAGCTCTCCTAAGTCCATTCTTCAGCTCCTTCCTGGCTACCTTGTAGACTTCTAGAGCCCTGTCCGATCCTTGCTTCCTCAACCTTAAGTAAGCTTCCTTCTTCCTCTTGACTAGGTGTTCCATACGTCTTGTCATCTAAGGTTCCTTCATCTTACCATCCTTTCCTTGCCTCAGTGGGACAAACCCATCCAGTACTTGTAGCAAGTGCTCCCTAAACAACCTACACAGTTTCTATCATGCATTTCCAAGAATATTTGATCCCAATTGGTGCTCCGTAGTTCTTCCCTAATAGCATTGTAATTCCCCCTCCCCCAATTAAATACTTTCCCATACCGTCTGCTCCTATCTCCCTCCATGACTATAGTAAAGGTCAGGGAGTTGTGATCACTATCACCAAAATGCTCTCCCACTGAGAGATCTGACACCTGGCCTGGTTCGTTGCCAAGTACCAAATCCAATATGGCCTCCCCTCTAGTCGGCCTATCTACATATTGACTCAGAAATCCTTCCTGGACACACCTGACAAAATCTGCTCCATCCAAACTATTTGCACTTAGGAGGTTCCTGTCTATATTGGGGAAGTTGAAGTCACCCATGACAACAACCCTATTACTTCTGCACCTTTCCAAAATCCGTCTCCCAATCTGTTCCTCGGTGTCTCTGTTGCTACTGGGGGGAAAACTCCCAATAAAGTGACTGCTCCTTTCCTGTTTCTGACTTCCACCCATACTGACTTAGTGGACAAACCCTCGTCCACAACCTCCCTTTCTGCAGCTGTGATACCAGCCCTGATTAGCAATGCCACGTCCCCTCTTTTACCTTCTTCCCTATTTCTTTTGAAACATTTATACTCCAGAACATCCAACAACCATTCCTGCCCCTGTGTTATCCAAGTCTCCGTAATGGCCACAACATCGTAGTTCCAAGTGCTGATCCGTGCTCTAAGTTTGTCACTCTTATTCCTGACACTTCTTGCATTGAAGTAGACACACCTCAACCCATCGCACTGACTGCCACTTTGCCCTATCAACTGCTTATCCTTCCTCTCAGATTCTCTGCTTGCTTTATCTGCCTGTACACTGGCTACCCCATCCTCTGATCTGTAGCTCCAGTTCCCATCCCCCTGCCAAACTAGTTTAAACCCTTGTTCTAGAATTTCCCAGCAAGGGAGTGGATCTTGAACAATGGGGTGATATAGCCCAGGATTTTGCAGCATGGTGAAAATGTTCGGGGAATTTTGTGTGGACCAGGACCTTTATTTATACATTCATTCATGGGGCATGGACGTTGTTAGCTGGCCAGCATTATTGGCTGTTCCTAATTGTACTTGAAAAGGTGGTGGTGAGCTGCCTTCTTGAACCACAGCAGTCCATGTGCTGTTAGTCGACCACCTATGCTCTTTGGGAGGGAATGCAAGGATTTTGACCCAGTGACAGTAATGGAACAACAATATATTTCCAAGTCAGGGTGGTCTCTTGGAGGAGAACTTGCAAGTGTTTGTGTTCCCACGTATTTGCCGCCTTTATCCTGCTAGATGAAAATGAGTGTGGGTTTGGAAGGTGCTGCTGAAGGATCTTAGGTAAATTTCTACAGCACACCTTGTAAATAGAACATGCTTCTGCTACGGATCATCATTGATGGAGAGCATGGATGCTTGTGGATGTGGTGCTAATCAACCAGATTGCTTTGTTCTTGATGATGTCAAGCTTCTTGCCTGTTGTTGGAGCTCCACTTGACAACTTTGCAGTAGAAAACTAGCTAAGTAGTTCTAGCAGAAAACTGCAACATTATTGGGGGGGAGGGCTCACTGTACAAATATTTTCACTGTGAATACATTTGATTCTCTTTCTTCTTTTAAGGTAAGGTCAGAAATCAGAAGAGGCTACACTCCAAAAGCTTGTGATTTCAACTAAACCTGTTGGGCTATAACTTGATATCGTCTGATTTCTGATCTTCTCCACCCCAGTCCAACACCAGTGCATCCACATCATTCCTTTAAGGCAAATCTTTGACATTCTTATTTCCTGTTCCTCTCCTCACTGTTCACTCACACATCTTTATCCTAACATGCTAAATAGAATATACTAGCATTCTACCTCCATTCTATCAGTTTTTTGGCAGGCCAGTTAGGTTAAAATTGTACTTTATTTCTATAATTCTCCCTAATTCAGCCTTGTTTGTAATAAAAAGCAGCTATTGATGACAGTTGAATCATCAAAACATTGTGCTGAGAAGTTTCAAAGTGCATTTTGTGGCTTATTGTATAGTAAATTGAAAATCCCATTCATAATTAAGGCTGCAGCCTTAGGGCTTCAATTTGAACTCCACCACTTAGCTAGTGAAATTCATACATGTACAGACATGTAACACATGCTGAGAATTATAGGCACTGGTGCTTGATTAAAGTTGCAGTTAAATCTCTTCATCTGATGGAATAATAGCTGTGGGAAGATTATAATCTTAAATGCTTAGGCTTCTGACACAGACACAAATGGAAAATGGCCTTCATACACTTTAATATAGATAATGTTATTGTATAAGCTAGTGTAATAACGTCCTTGCCGATTTTGCAATTTATGAAATTATAAATGTTATTTTCAAGTTCCTTAACTCGTGCACATTCATATGGCATAGAATAGATTTTCAAATAATATCTTGAGTGACTGCATGCAGAGAACTTGTCCTTGATTCACTGCTTGCATACATAGCTGGCTGTTCCTAGCTGGCAGGTTTCCAGCCACCTTTTCACTTTTTGTTTCTTACTAATAGCGTTCTGATTAATCACTATTTTGAGTCAATGAAATATAAGCCTCACATGATTTTTGATGCAGAAAGCATTAACTAATCTGCAAGAAATAAATGCAGTCACATTTCTGACGTGTAGTTCACTGTTGTAATGTAGGAAACACAGCAGCTGTTTTAAGTCAACAAATTCTCTTAGAAGTGCAAGCTTTTTTTTAAATTCCTTCAAAGGATGTGGGCAATGTTGGCTAGCCAGCATTTATTGTCCATCCCTAGTTGCTTAGAGGGCAGTTAAGAATCATCCACATTGCTACAGGTCTGAAGTCACATTTAGACCAGACCAGGTAAGGATGGCCAATTTCCTTCCCTAAGGACATTAGTGAATCAGACAATTGACATCCTTTGACAATCTTCCTCACTAACTACAGCTCCGCCAATTTTGGTGTCATCTGCTTGTTGCACTCAAAGATCAACCTAGATTTTTGTGCTCAAGTTCTAGACTGGGTCTTGAATTTACAACCATCCAGCTCTGAGATGACAGTCTTATCCATTGTGCTGCAGCTGACCCTGGACAGGGAAATTGGAAACAAGCAAATGTGATCTCCATATTCCAAAACAGTGATAAAACAACAAGCCTAACAATTTTACTTCCGTTTCAAGTTAAACTGTGGAATTAATTATTAGGGGTAGACTTGAACATACTATCAAAAAGAGGGGCTGCTTGGCCTGCTGTGTTCATCCAGCTCTACACCTTGTTATCTCGGACTATTATCCACGATGAGCCTCTTTTACTTACTTGAGGAAGTGACAATGCAGGTTGACTCTAGTATACCCTTCGGCATTGATTAAGTTAGAGATCCAAAACTATTTTTATTATAACTTTCACTTGAGCAGTTACTAAGTTCAAACAGAACTGTTGTAGAACTGTTTGTAGAAGTTGAGGGAAACATTTACATATGAAGGTTAAAAAAGCACATGTACTAGGAAGTGGTACAATGTTTGAATGAGCGTGTACTGGGTCATGTACACAGTCAAGAATTCCAAGGTTTATTGTTTGGAACATTTCTGTTTCCAATTTATCATCTCGAAAGCTTAGATTCAGAAAATTTTCACATGATTGCAATTAATTATTTTGTTTACTTCCGAGCTAGGAGCACAAACAGCAAGAAAATTTCAGACCTCCATTTCACCCCGCCCCATCCCACCAATGGTCCCCTGCCAATTCATTCCATACTAAAGTTAACTAACTGTTAAAGGCTGTTCTCTCATCCACTCAACACTCCTTGAGAGCTCAGATAGAACTTAACTTGGATTGTGTTAATGAGGCCCACATAATGAACCAACTTTCACATTAAAATACCTATAAGCCTTTGGTAACTATAAGTAGGTTATTAATAGTTTTTGTGGTAGGCATCAGTTCCTCTTCCAGGTATGCAGCTGAATTTCATGTTTGTCCCAAAATGATCAGTTTCATTTAGATGGACTATCGGAGTGTGAATGAAAAATATGCTCCCAGTGCAAGCGAAAGGATGCGTTTCTTCATCCTGTAATAGAAGTACAGAGCTTCTTTGAATTTCAATCATTTCCAACTAAATTTCATGTTTAAATTAGCAATTGTTTTCATCAATCATGAACTATTTAGCTGTAGTTTAAAAATAAAAAACAACAGACTTGCAAATCCTGGCACAGTTTTAACTGGCCCTGTATCCGGTGTACCACATTACAATGTAGACATTCATCAATTATTTCTTTTTGTTAAATTTAAGCTACTTGCATGAAGTGTGACTGAACAACTCATATTCTAGAAAAAAAGTCAGTGCTTATAAGTAGTTTTTTTTTCCAATAGATCAATTTAACTGATTAAGCTTAAAATTGGCCTAATATGAAATTCAGACTAAAGGACATTAGAAGTGTTTTATTGTTTAATATGCTATATCTAAGATAACATGGTGCATATAGAAGCAATATTGCCTTTTGTAATGCTTCAATCACACACTAATTTTCAAACAATGGACATCCATATCACTTCTTAAAAGTACTGCCCAAAAGCAGGTCTGACAGCCATGTTAAAGAAAAGCACGGGCTAGGTTTCTGTACTTAATAATTACTACTTATTAAAAATAAATAGATTCTAGCTACAGTTAAACAATAATGAACTGTCAACATGTAACTCTACTGGTTAAAATTCTGACCCTCTTATAAAATTTCCCCTACACACATTTGCAGACAGGCACACATACAAAAATTGCTATAATGGGTATGGAGAAAAACTGGCAAAGCAGTTCAATGGTCCCTGTCCACAGGGTTTGCTGAGATGATCCTTTAGCTGTTCTTCCATTTCTCTCCTCCAGGTACTTTCATTTGCCTGGAGGAAGCACAGAGCAACTGGTTCACAACATGTAAAACTTCTGACTTATTAGTTAAAAACCATAGTGTGCAGCAAAGGCTGAGGTAAAATTACCTGATTTTCTTTAGGCTTTAGGTCTTTTTACTGCTCAGAAAAGACAGCACCTCCCTTTCTGGAAGTTCAAAGGTATCTGGCTATCTCATTGATACGCCAAGCTGTTCAGCTACCAGGGAGCTAATTAAATAGTTGTTGGCAGGCAGAAGGCCTTTGACATTGGTTGTGGAGTGGTGACCTGATGCCAATCAGCTACTTGTTGCCTGCCTAATCTCACTTCATACACAGTTTGTTGAGAGTAACCTCTCCCAACCGGTTGAATTAACAACAGTGCACCTACAGTAAGTCTGGTAGATTTTTTTAAAGAAGTCCAACAACCCTTTCCACCATCCTTTTTTTTTTAAAAAACAGAACTTTTCCCATTTTAGTCTACAAAAAAATTAAAAGCAAATACAGTTTTTAATAAGGGTTCTTGCCAGCTGTCTAGCAAGCAGGAGGGATCCCAGTCAACTGGATTAATTCCACCTGGAGTGTATTATCATGCAGTTTTTTTCAAACTTTTTAATTGGACAAAGATCTCTTTTGCTGTTTCCTGTTATTGAGGTTGTTGAAAAATTAAATGGTT
Organism: Rhincodon typus; assembly: GCF_021869965.1. Taxonomy (NCBI): domain Eukaryota; kingdom Metazoa; phylum Chordata; class Chondrichthyes; order Orectolobiformes; family Rhincodontidae; genus Rhincodon; species Rhincodon typus. The sequence goes on along the minus strand of NW_025969485.1, from coordinate 2,358 downwards.
TCCGATCCTTTTTAATGAATTTGAATTCTGATCTTAATTATCATATTACCAATATTGTAACGGTTCTCTTAAAGTCAAATGTTACCAGTGGTGACGTCAAATTGGTCTTAGCTTACACTGTATGTGGGATTTAAATAATTTGTTAAAAACAATGTGGAAGATTAATGTGAATTATTAGGTTGGGATTTCATAGAATCCCTACAGTGTGGAAGCAGGCCATTTGGCCCATCGAGTCTCCAGTGACCCTCCGAAAAGTATCCCACACAGACCCATCTCCCTACCCTATCCTTGTAACCCTGCATTTCCCATGGTCAATCCACCTAAGCTGCACATCTTTGGAATGTGGGAGCAAACCGGAGCACCTAGAGGAAACCCACTCAGACACAGGGAGAATGTGCAAACTCCACACAATCGCCCGAGGGTGGGATCGAACCAGGTCCCATTGTGCTGTGAGGCAGCAGTGCTGACCACTGAGCCACCATGAATACATTTTACTCCCTTCCTGTGGTGACTGTATATCTTCACGTGGCTCAAATGTAATTAAGACTATATCTGTCTCAAACGAAAATTCAAGGAGGCTGAGCTTGAAGGACAGTATGAATGATATTAAAATAATTAGAAAGCTTATTGAAAATAAATTCTACTCAGATAGCTTGCCACTCTTTTAAGGGAGTAATTTTTTCGTGAATAGTTAACAATTATTCTTCTCTTCCAAAACACAGAACTTTCCCTCACTGATACCCACATGGGATCACCAATAAAGGAGGTGTCAAAATTTATGCAATCTGACATAATAGACAATCTATTTATACATTTTAAAATGGAATGCTGGTTTGAGGACGTTGCCAAAAGAACCAATGGTAGCCAATTCCTTATGAAAAGGGGCGGCTCAGTGGTTAGCACTGCTGCCTCACAGCACTAGGGACCTGGGTTTGATTCCAGTCTCAGGTGATTATCTGTGTGGAGTATGCACATTTTCCCTGTGTCTGCATGGTTTTCTACCAGGTGCTCCAGTTTCCTCCCTACATGAGCAGGTTGGGTAGATTGGCTGTAGGAAATTACACTTTGTATCCAGGGATGTGCTGGCAAGGTGGGTTAGCCATGGAAAATGCAGGTTACAGGTACAGTGTAGGGGGTGTGGGCCTGGGTGGGATGCTCAATGGGCCAAATGGCCTATTTCCCCATTGTCAGGAAAGTATGATACATGTTCATAATACAAATGAGGTAGTGGATTACATTTACTTGAAGATCTCATGAGTTTATTACAAATGAAACTAATACATATAGTACAAAGTGATCTCTAGATACATCCTTGATCTAGAGTGCAGCAATGCAGTGACTGTGGCCTGTGGTCACACAATGACATGCTGGCCCTTGACCTATCTGCATATCAAGCTTTTAAATCAACACCTTTCTTAAAGCAACAATACCACATTTCTTATATAACAAGGTGTGGAGCTGGAGGAACACAGCAGGCCAGAAATGAAGAAGGGTCCAGACCCGAAACGTCAGCTTTCCTACTTCTCTGATGCTGCCTGGCCTACTGTGTTCCTCCAGCTCCACACCTTGTTATCTCAGACTCCAGCATTGGCAGTTCCTACTATCTCTGAATACAACATCTCTTGTTTTTGAAAGATAACTTTATATGTTAAAGATGATAGCACATAATTGCTTCTGGGGAGAAAGATTGCAAAACTTAGAAATATAGTAAAATGTGTGAGCACAGAAGTGTAAGAGTCCATATATCATTTCAGTGGCTTGGCAACTGTTTCAGAACCTGTTATGGTATACCCTTCTGGAGATGTGGACTCAGCCTTAGCTGTTCTTGATTTGCAGGTGCATTCTCAATGTTTTGATTGTTGTTTTGGTGTTCTGTTACACTCCCATCATACAAGCATGTTTTTTAATGTCCGATTCGTGAATTAACCACTTCCTTAGCTTACTTCTGTTCCTCAACATTTCTCTATTGGTCATGATTTCACAACACCTAGGTTCCCACTGTGGGGTTTATGACTAACCTTTATCCTACATTTTGAGGTATTTTTGCACTTGCAAGCTGATCAGCATCTTCATCATCTCTTGTTGTGAAGAAGGGCATCTCTAGGAATATGTGTGGCTTGGCAAGATCATCTCATTTGTCTTCCACACGTAATCTTTGTCAGCAATGGTAACCTTATATATAGGTGCGGCTCGGAAGTATAAACATATCAACAAAAAAATCTTTTCAGAGATAGTAGGAACTGCAGATGCTGGAGAATCTGAGATAACAAGGTGTAGAGCTGGATGAACACAGCAGGCCAAGCAGCATCAGAGGAGCAGGAAGGCTGACGTTTCGGGCCTAGAGGTATAGGCCCGAAA
>NW_025969484.1:14237-14915 GCF_021869965.1 Rhincodon typus | reverse complement strand
ATGGTGTTTACCAGTTTGTAATCGGACCTGTACTGCTCCATTCTTGGCGGTCAGCAATTGTCAGATCCGTACGGTGTCGATGTTAAAGTCTTAACGTCTTCTACCAAGCCTGTATTTACATCAACCCAAACCCTTTTGTGGTGCAGTGATAGTGTCTGTATGTCTGGACTAAGAAGCCCACATTTTTTAATTCATGGGATGAGGGCATCGCTGGCTCGGCCAGCATTTGTTGCCCATCCTTAGCTGCCCAGGGGGCAGTTAAAAGTCAACCACTTTGCTGTGGGTCTGGAGTCACATGAAGGCCAGACCAGGTAAGGATAGCAGTTTCCTTCCCTAAACCACATGAGTGAACCAGATGGGGTTTTCCGACAATTGATTCACAATCACCATCAGACTCTCAATTTCAGAATTTTGATGAATTTAAATTCCACCATCTGTGTTGCAGGATTTGAACCCGGGTCCCCAGAGCATCACTGGAACATCGGGATTAACAGTTCCACGATAATCCCACTAGGCCATCGCTTCCCCATTCAAGGTCAAGTCTGCTGCTCTGGAGGTGTGTGATCACTCATCCTGACAACATGGCCTTTCCAAAATACCTGCAGCGGAGAGAAATCCCGTACATTCCAATTCCCACAATGGGTTTTGGAATCTCAGAAAGCCGAGTCGAGGTGTCCA